>NC_041346.1:34268854-34293854 GCF_004354835.1 Perca flavescens
TTTCCATAATTCAGAAGACATTCTATAAGGGCTCGATAAGGATACGTGTTGAAGACTGTGTGATCAGTCTATCACCCAACATTATATCTACTTGTGAAAAAGACTGCATCCAGGATAGTTTATAAAACCTACATCGGCTTCGTTAAATAACAATGTGCCATCAGGGTTTGTAATCCTTATGCGTGTATACAAGTATGAATCGTTAAGGTCGAGATAATCCTCCCCTTCAGAAAATGAAAATTCAATAGGACCTCCGTCCGTTAGAGCTGACATTGGTGGGATTTCTACAAATGTAGATTTTTCGATAGATGTTTGTGTGTGCGGTACTGTAAACAGGTCCAATTCGGTCTTCACACACTCTTGGACTGATTATGAATAAGCATCCAAGGACATTCTGTAAAATTAAAATATGTCTTTTGTCAGGGACAGAGGCGTCGTTTGAGCTCTGCACCTACTGACAGATGCTTTCTTTTGAGAATTCTTCGTTTTTGGGTGGTTTTTTGTTTTTTTTTCACAGTCATTTCACGCCCACATCCTGGCGGGCTTCTTTTTAATGCTTTATGTCTGTACACCATGGGCCCATTGCCCTGTTGTCTGATGCCACGGCGTTCCTGACATTAGTCACAACATCGCCAATAAAACCACTTGCTGCTGTTTTCAGATGGGGTTTGGCTATATTAAACCCTTTTTTAAAAGTGGAACAGCCATTCGAAATAAATTTCTGAATATCCCCCTAATCCATGCCCATATTGTGTGCTGGCGCCTATGAAACCAGCAACTCTCCACCAGCTTGATTCATGTAATAGTGCATATATCTTCCATCATCGGCTGTGTGCACGCTTTCCTCATCATTTTAATGATGTTTCACAGGTCTAAAATGTGGTTTGACAATTACTTTTCCGTATGAGAAAGGGATGTGTTGGTTCTGATCGTCCTCGTAGTTCTATCTGAATATCAGTAATAGTCGAGCGTGACAACGAGGTGTAGTGAGGACTGTCGTAACTCAGAGTGGGCATACGTTTGCTCTCATCAGAGATATTTATACAGCGGACGGGGTACATGACTATCACCGACTAGCTGGTAGTCCACAATGTCACTATAAATAAATATATTATAAACCCCCATGGATGTCGGGCCGGGTGTGGAGCTGAACATTTTAAATGGGGGCCAATGTGTATTCGAACACAGAGTCTGGTATGAACCCAAGAATTTTATTGACGTCCCCTAACACAATATTCCATCCGTCTCCTCCCGTGAAAAGAATCTTATTAGTGATAGGGTTGTGGCTCATAGTTATGTGGGCTAGGGCTGTGTTAGCAGCACATTTCATATTATATTCATTAACAATGCTGGCGATTGTATTATAAGAACCAACTGTTAGCTTTTTAGCTTGTTGAACATTTTTCGTTTTCGTCGATGAAATCAATCTTGGCATCGTTCTCAGTGAAACTATTCCAGATCCTGGGGTATTGAATTTCAATAAGACCAACTTCATACGGTGTTTGTAATATGATCGGTTTAGCCAGTTTTGTTCTGAATTGCCAAAATCTTATTATTTGGATAAACTAATTGTGAGGCATTACTAGGTAGCGTAACAAAAATCCGTTCTTATTCATAGCTCCAACACCTTTCACTAACAAACCACAATGACTAATATTACAGGACTGACCCCTCTCTTTTATCTTGCATCAACTATGTCTTTTCAGAGATCCATGAATTGAATTTATCAGGCCATCCTAGCCATTTCACAAGTACAAGCTTTTACGGCCTGTTTTCTTTCGAGCCAACACTTTCTCAATTTTAAACACTTTGTTTTTGTCTACAATTACAGCCTGTAACTCTGCTTCGTAAAAGGTACCTGTCACCAGCTCCCCACTATTGTCTTTCAGTATGTAAACAGGAGGAGTTCTACCTATCGTTTTGATATTGTTAAAAACTCATCTGTAAAGGTCTGTTGGTAACCTTTACGAAAAATGCCTCTGTGCTTTGATATCCCTAACGGTGTCCCCATCTGAAATTTAAACAGCACTGTTCCATGTGGTTTCAGTTTGTACAGAGTGTTAAAGACAGTTTCTCATTGTCTTTACATACGGAGGACGGAGCCATTTTTATTGACCTATGGTATGCAGAGTTGTAAGCTGCAACCATATCTTGTACTACCTCAATATATCGGGCGTGAGTTAACAGCCGTTAAATATCTCCACATTCTGGTTTTGAAAGTCCTATTGAAACGTTCAACAACACTTGATTTTATTTCATTCGATGTGGAAAAATGGTGAATTTTATACTGTGTCATCAATTTTTGAAAAACCTTATTATAAAATTCTTTTCCAGCATCTGTTTGAGCTTCTGGGGTATGCGTCCTTGTTCCAATATTTCCTTAAAGGCACTTGTCACAATAGGACCGATTTGTTTTTAAGACATATTACCCAGGCATATTTAGAAAACACATCAATACATGTCAATAAATAATGCACATTATCGTTTTCCGATGAATATTCAGACATATCGACCAAATCAGCTTGGAATTGCTTGTCGATACCATTAACAATCACTCTGTTTCTTGGGAAGTGTTTCAATGCAGGGGCGTGCAGTGTATCGCATCCTGCCTCAGCAGAAACTTTTTAACCGTGGGGATAGTTGGAGACAAGCCAGTGCATTCTTTGGCGGAATCACGAAGCCGTTGCACTCCTCCCAACCCTCCTGGGTGGGACGGATCATAGTATATCTTGTGCATAACCTTCTCCATGATTCATTTAAAACACAAGTGATCACATTAGAGTTATGTAATTCTTTTTATTTATTTTTTACAAAACACACTCACACAGTCATATATAGGACAGTTATGAAGACAGTGAAACCCGTTCTATCATAGATAGCATATTGGCTAATACGTATACATTGCTTTTACTGATTATGAATATATTTAGTTTTTGCAAATCCTGCAAGACATCAGTATACTGTTTTTCTTGCACATACAAACTCACTGTATCTACAAGCATTGTATACATAGTAAGTAGGTGATAAACTTTCAGCATCTTAAAATTGCGTGTAATGTTGGCTATGGCGTCACAAAATGTTTCCACTATACTCTCACGTGTCATTAACATTGATAATAACATCTGCAGCAGATCCTCCCAAGGAGGGGTATTATGTTGTCTTCTTACAATCACCATCAGTTTTTCTAACCTACTCACAACTGTCACGATCTACATCAGCACTCTTACATTGGTATTTTTCAACGTCGTTCACATTATTAGCAATGGCTTGATCTAAAATACCAGATAAATGCGATGCGTGATATAAGCTCACTGATATGGTTATACATTACACCTAAACAATTCCCCATATTTTCACCCTGTTAGTTTTTTTTCTTATAATTCGCCAATGGTCCCCAATCTCTCTAATTTCGGCTATTTTGACAACGTCGTCCCCTATCATAGAGTCATACATAGCACTGATTTCAGTCGTAACATCTTCAAATTTTTTCAACTCGTTACAAAACTGTTTCGGATACTCCCCTGATTCTACCCTCATCAGCTGTGAGATGTTTCAAGAACAGAAAACGTTGTATGCGACCCCAATGAATTTATCAGTAAGGAGTCTTTTCATAAGCTGTTCAAAGTGGACAGTGTAGAAGTGTTCTGGTAGCCCCTCTAAACAGGCATGCTGATTCTGGCTTGGATGATTGATCTGACAGCCCAAACAAAGCTCTTCCAAATACTTGTAAAGAACAATGTTAAGAAGATGTAGAGACGCTGTTTTAACGCTATCTATAAACAAAGATGACACCACCCCATCCGTCTGATCAGGCGCCTCTGTGTCCGAACAATCAGCAACACCTCCCTGTTGTAATGCATCATATGTTGAGGGGCTTGTTTGATATGCACATGTCTGAGGGGAAGTGCCCCAAACAATAGAGATGGTGGCAGGGGAGGTGTAGGTGGGGATGTTAGGAAGTGTTCAGCGATAGAGGGGGCGATGATGACGATGATGAAAGGATTGAGGAGATCCGGATGCCTTTAGGGGTGCAAATAGCCCAGGGGTGTTAGGAGGCGTACCTGTGGGGTCAAATGAAACCACTCCAGATCCTCTGGGAAGAAAAAAAAAAAATAACACATTACAATCACAGTAGCAAAAAAAAAATAAAAATAAAATCATTTTAACTATTTTGGGCAAATAATTAGCACATTAAAAATAGACCCACCATTTTGCTAGTCTTTGTGTCTGATGATTTTAGGTCTACAGAGGTTCCGTGGCAGGGGTAGAGACTGTTGGTCAGTGTCCCCAAATATCAATCTTTTCTTATGTTCTCATAAGAACTCCTTATTTTGTCTCTTCTGATGACATAGTCGATGGTATCAAACTGTTTCTTCAAAATCTCCCAGTCACACCATTGTATAAAGAACACATTTTTAAACCATTTGTTGTATTCATCGTTAGATACAGGATACGGTTTTAACTTCCATTCTTCATGACCACGGGCAGCAACTAACTTCTCCCTTTCACTGCACAAGCTAAGGAAAATAAAATCCTCTGTAGGTCTAGTGAAACGGTCTGCTTCCACACGATAGATACTGGAGCCATTGCGACTATCCCATTGAGACACATACACCAGCTCAGGTAAGCCCGGATTGTCAAGATCCGGACAGGCGACATCACGAAAAAAGGCCCCAGTCTTTCACAGAGATTGTACAGGCTGTTTTGGCATTGCTAGATAGTTCCACAGCAACACTAGTGTAAACAGCTAATGTCACGTATCCAGCATTGTAGCGAATTGAATAACTGTATCCGTTGACACCAACATATTCCAGATCAGATGTACATGACTCAGTCATGCTTGTAGGAAAGATCTCCGAGCGGTATCGCTTCTTTCTGGGAGCCTGACTCAAACTGCCTGTTGTTCCAGTATTAGGCTCTTCGCCTCCCCATAACTCTTCACGGTGGGCTAGGCTCAAACCAAATGTAGTGGGTCCTATTCTAGATGTCTCACCTTCTTCAACAAAAAGATGATCCAGATTGTTGTCCAAATGCGTGGAAAGACATGGCTGAAAAACAATTCCTCTTTGCTTGCACCTAGAAGAATTAAAAAGTGAAACTCCAGCTGGCCTTTTGTTGCGGAAAAAACGTGGAAACAAGCTAGCTACCAGAACAGCTAAAAATGGTGGATAAAAAGTGAGCAGTCAGCCTTGAAACAAGGGGTTTTAAACACCACAAACCACACCCTGTAGGGCGTTTTACAACCCACCAATAGCAAACCCTTCTTAACAGCTAACCATTGGTCTATCAGACGTTTTAACACCTTTTTACAAAATGTAAATAATGCCTCACCCCACATAAACCATGACGCCAGCTATACCTACATCATCACATCCGCTAGATGCGTGCGCAGTTTCGACGACGGTATGCGCTCCCATATTCGCCGCTAGATGGCGCGCGCGGTGTGCCGACGTTCGACCGCGACGTCATTACGTTCGCGGTATGCGCGCGCAGCTTCGACGATTAGATGCACTACCATATTCGGCCGCTAGATGGCGATCGCGGTGTGACGACGTTCGACCGCGACGTCATTACGTTCGCGGTATCGCGCGCAACCCGGCGATTAGATGCAATACCACATTCGGCCACTAGATGGCGACACGCCGAGTACCAACGGGCACCCGCGACGTTACATGCACGCTCATATGACCAGATTACAGGGTGGGTTTGCGCGGCGCGTGTGATGACGTCACACATGCACGCGCAAACCCACCGCCTTTTATACTACTAGTGAACATTTTAGCAATCAGGGTAAAGGATTTGCACCTGGGGCCAGAGAATGGATTGACTGTTTTTTTTAGGTATAAAAAGGACAGAAGAGTAACAGAAGAAAAAAAACACGCAGGGAAGAAGCACATGATGGAGGACACTGAGGAGGGAAGAAGCACATGATGGAGGACACTGAGAGGGAAGAAGAAGGACATGATGGAGGACACTGAGGAGGGAAGAAGCACATGATGGAGGACACTGAGAGGAAGAAGCACATGATGGAGGACACTGAGAGGAAAGAAGCACATGATGGAGGACACTGAGAGGACACTGAAGAAGAAGCACATGATGGAGGACACTGGAAGCACATGAAGAAGCACATGATGGAGGACACTGAGAGGACACTGAGAGGGAAGAAGCACATGATGGAGGACACTGGGGGAAGAAGCACATGATGGAGGACACTGAGAGGGGAAGAAGCACATGATGGAGGACACTGAGAGGAAGAAGCACATGATGGAGGACACTGAGAGGGAAGGGAAGAAGGACATGATGGAGGACACTGAGAGGGAAGAAGCACATGATGGAAGGACACTGAGAGGGATGAGAAGAAGCACATGATGGAGGACACTGAGTGAAGAAGCACATGATGGAGGACACTGAGAGGGGAGAAGCACATGATGGAGGAAACTGAGTGAAGAAGCACATGATGGAGGACACTGAGAGGGAAGAAGCACATGATGGAGGACACTGAGAGGGAAGAAGCACATGATGGAGGACACTGAGAGGGAAGAAGCACATGATGGAGGACACTGAGAGGGGAGAAGCACATGATGGAGGACACTGAGTGAAGAAGCACATGATGGAGGACATTGAGAGGGAGGACACTGAGAGGGAAGAAGCACATGATGGAGGACATTGAGAGGGAGGACACTGAGAGGGAAGAAGCACATGATGGAGGACATTGAGAGGGAAGACACTGAGGAGGACACTGAGAGGGAAGAAGCACATGATGGAGGACATTGAGAGGGAGGACACTGAGAGGGAAGAAGCACATGATGGAGGACACTGAGGGGAGAAGCACATGATGGAGGACACTGAGTGAAGAAGCACATGATGGAGGACACTGAGAGGAAGAAGCACATGATGGAGGACACTGAGTGAAGAAGCACATGATGGAGGACACTGAGAGGGAAGAAGCACATGATGGAGGACACTGAGTGAAGAAGCACATGATGGAGGACACTGAGAGGGAAGAAGCACATGATGGAGGACACTGGTGAAGAAGCACATGATGGAGGACACTGAGAGGGAAGAAGCACATGATGGAGGACACTGAGAGGGAAGAAGCACATGATGGAGGACACTGAGTAAAGAAGCACATGATGGAGGACACTGAGAGGGAAGAAGCACATGATGGAGGACACTGAGAGGGAAGAAGCACATGATGGAGGACACTGAGTGAAGAAGCACATGATGGAGGACACTGATGGAGAAGAAAGCACATGATGGAGGACACTGAGTGAAGAAGCACATGATGGAGGACACTGAGAGGGAAGAAGCACATGATGGAGGACACTGAGAGGGAAGAAGCACATGATGGAGGACACTGAGTGAAGAAGCACATGATGGAGGACACTGAGAGGGAAGAAGCACATGATGGAGGACACTGAGTGAAGAAGCACATGATGGAGGACACTGAGAGGGAAGAAGCACATGATGGAGGACACTGAGAGGGAAGAAGTATAAGAGACCAACAGGAGAACATGAAGGAAGACATGGAGAGAATGAGAGCACCACAGACAGAGGAGCAGACAGAGAGGAGTGGACGGAGAGACAGAGAAACTCAAACACCGATCGCTAGCGGCAACAGTGGGAGAAGGTAAAAGACCGGTGTTTGTTGTGTGAATTGTATGAAGCGGTGGCACTTTTAAAGGACCTTTGACTGGCCTAGAGTTCTCTTTACAGGCTATGCCCCAGGAGAGGAGCCAAACGGCAAAGAAGCTGGTTGCCAGCGGAGACCTGTAGACGTCCTAATCTCTCCCTCCTGTTCTGTTGGACCATTGTTAGCTTGATTTTAGTTGGTTGTGTTTTAGTTTTTAAATTCTTTTAAGTAGGAATTTTAATTGGTTTATTTTATTCTTTTTAAATAAATTTGTTATTCCTCATCTGTTTTTTATTCATTGTTTTAAATACACTTGTTTTACTGCTCTCCCCCGGTACAAAGGACCTGTTTTAATCTTTATTCTTAAACTGGAATCTGTAATGTGAATCTAATCTATTGATTTGTGTACAATTACACGATTTTGCGTGTTTCTCAGAATACGTGTTTCTGAGAACGTTATGTATTTGTGCTGGTCAGAACGTAATGGGAAGCATCTATACGGAAGTTGTCTTACAGGGAAAGGACACGCCACAAGCCAGGACACGAGCCGTGGTCTCTTGGGGACGTGCCACAACGGGACAGTTGGGGTTCGGAATAGAGGAACGGGGAAAGGACACGTCACACACTGGGACACAAGCGGGATGGTTGGGATTAGGATAACAAGAATAGGGAAATGACACGCCACAAGCTGGAACACCAGAATGGAGAAAGGACACGCCACACCCCGGGTCACGATGCCCGGTCTCCGGGGTAGAAGTCCTGTGTTGTTTGACCCATCCACCACCCCAATCAACCTCCCTACGCAGAGTTTTGCCTTTAATACTACTCGCTACAGTAGTTGTGCTGTGACCACGAAACATGCTTCCCGTTTCAATACATTAGTTTAAAAATCGTCCTCACCAACACGAAAAAAACGACAAAATCGTGTAACTGTACACAAATCGATAGATTTAATAACGTGACCATTGTGGAATTAAACAATAACAATACATCTTAATACACATCAAAGCGCCCATATTCTGCTCATTTTCAGGTTCATAATTGTATTTAGAGGTTGTACCAGAATAGGTTTACATGGTTTATTCAAAAAACACCATATATTTTGGTTGTACTGCACATTGCTGCAGCTCCTCTTTTCACCCTGTGTTCAGGTCTCTGTTTTAGCTACAGAGTGAGACATCGTACTTCTTTACCATCTATGTAGTGAGTCGCACATGATCAGTAGCTAGGTAAGGCTCACACCAGATAGCTGTTTGGTTCTCTAACTTTAGTCAGTTACAAGCAGGGGTTCAATTGGGCCGGGGCTCTCCGGGGCTCAGTCCCGGCACATAAGCCTGCTCGTTTGTCCGGATGTGCCTGCTTGCAGTCTAAATATGTCACATAACATTTTATGAAAGTGATGCTTTTGAAAACATGATATTTCTGACAATAAATGAAAGATTTTTGAAATGGCACGTCTATTATGAAGCGGCTCAAATAAAAAAAAAAAAAACACATGTTTTCGGTAGTAGCAGGACCTTCATCAGCTCCCGTGGCCGATGATAGTGGTGTCGGTGTGTCTGCAGCTGTGGCATATGCACAGTGGGGAGGAGACTCAGGAGGAGAGGGACAGAGAGGAGGAAGTGAGGCTACAACCTGCCGTAAGCACAACTCCCCTTAAAACACTTTGGCCCTTGATAAAACTGAGTGGTGGACAAACATTTGGTGATACACTACAACAATAAAAAAGTAGGAATGCTTTACTGTAGGATTACATTAGTAGCCTATGTAAACTGACACCAGTGTTGCAGCAGCACATTATAATATATATATATATATATATATATATATATATATATATATATATATATATATATATAGGGTGTATTAATGAGGGCTGGACGATAGGGAGAAAATCTGATATCACGATATTCTTGACCATATACCTCAACATCGATATTGTGGTGATATTCTGGGGTTGACAATTGGTGCTTTAACAAAATATCTTTACACTTAGATTTTAGATAAATAATCATCAGTAATGTGGATATAATGACTAAGTGGGGAAAAGGCAAATTATAAAACAGTTAGAACAGTCTGGCAGGTTCATAAAAGTACATCACTTTACTGTAATGCAGCGTTTACAACCAGGAAAAGACATTATGTCATATCATGATATTACCATATCCAAAATCTAAGACAATATCTAGTCTCATATCACCATATCAATATAAAATCGATATATTGCCCAGCCCTAACATACATACATACATACATACATACATACACATATATATATGTATATATATATAGATATATGTATACATAGAAGCAATACTGGCATTAAATACCCGCTGATCACTGTCTGATTCTCTGAAATCAATGCCTGCATTGCATTGTGGGAAATCGGCTTTGCATGCGTCCAGCTTGGCTCATATTGTAGTGTTGTGATTTACAGCATATACTGTAATATTTCACCGGTAATAAGACCAAAATAATACTATTAAAATAAAGAAATGAATACCATGAATACATCTAAATAAATGTTGATAGATGTAGCGGTTTAGTAACTCAGGCTCAGAGACGAACACATGGACAGAAAGGGTCAGTTAAGGTGTTTATTTACTCAGCGTGTTAGGCAGAGAGGAACAGTTTGGGGTGGAGTGGCTTCAGACCATGATGGGAGCTGAGTAGTGTGGACAGCAGGCAGTACTGAGAGCTGGATGACGAGGAGAGAAGGTAGCAGATGAGCAGGTCACAGCGTTAGGCAGCCGGTACAGAACGCAGTCTGACCGGAGGAGAGACGAGTTTCAATGCAGCAGCAGCAACAACTACAATGCAGAGAGTGTAGGAGCAGAATCATAGGTATGTTTACAGAACCAAGTTACCACTGGTTGTGTAGAAACAAACTGGCGCTGGAGAGGTGAACAGCCCGGGTAGATAACTGCTGGTTGATTGATGGAATAAGCTGCAGCTGGTGGTAACAGAGCTTGAGAGAGTGGCCACGCCCCTTGACCTAGATCCTCTGGGAGAACTGCCACAGCAGGTGGAGACAGACACAGACAACGAACAGGGAAAAAGGGAAGAGGAAAACAGGTAGGGACAGGGAAAACAGAGCCGGCCCATAACAGTTATAGTTTTAAAAATATCATAAACAACAAAGTAATCCACCTTCCCTGGCAATACGAAATACATATAAACCATGATAAGATCTGGTGAATAAATGTTGATTATTTATTTGGCTAAAAATACCAATAATATCAAAGCTGTATACATCTTCTCTGCTGCAGCCGACTGGCAGAAAGATTCGTGCTGTGATCACAAAAGGTGCTTCCCATTGAAACACATTAGTTTCAAATATGTCCTGACCCACACGAAAACAACAACATAAACGTTTCTGTGTACATTAATCAATAGATTGACCATATTGATTGATTAATTGACCATATCACGAACTGCCGTGAGACTGGGTTGTCCTTTTACACATTTCCTGTTTCTCTACCACTGTCTGGTTCATAATGCTTCTTTCTACCATATAAGACTTATTCTATATTCACTTAACACTTTGTGCATCAGAGTTCTTTTAACCACTTCCTCAGTGAGATGCACACAGCTGCTTTAGCAACAACCACAACACCCTTAAACTGTCATTCCTATCTGACATCTGCAGCTGTAAGCATTAACTGTGAGTATTTAATGCTATTATTTCTACAACACTTAGAATTATTAATTATTCTACTTGTATTTGCTGCTGAACTTTGTCTCAGGTGATCAGTAAAAGTCTTCTAAGGAGAACTCCTCCCTCACTGCTCCCCTGGTTAAACTGATGATTTGAAGTCAAACTGTTTCTGTGAAATCACGTGACATTAAATTCTTCAAAAACAATCCTTCACAGCAGTCTATTATGTTACTCCGTCTCCGTGACCACAGAGCTTCCTCCCTCCCTTCCTGTTTACTGATGATTTGAAGTCAAACTGTTTCTCTTAAACCATGTGACCCCCGAGTCTCCTCCCTCTCTACTGATATACTGTATGAACTCTTCTCTTCTCTCTCTGTCTCCTCAGCATCACAGACCTACAACACAGGTAAGAACACTTTACAACTGGTAACACTTTAAATGCAAAGTGAATGAAAAAGTGTTTCATATAACTATATGAAACACGTGAACTATCATATATAACTATATGAAAAGGTGTTTTATATAACTATACTGTATTGATTCTGCCTATTCTGTGTAGCAACATGCAGTATATGTGAAGATAATCTGCAGCGGATTCTCTCCTATATTGATGATTGGTGTAGTAAATGGAGATTGTTTATCAATAGAAAGAAAACTGAAATAATTCACTTTAGAAAACTTTTAACTACTTGCAGCATCTATGATTTTAAAATTGGGTCAAACAAGCTGAACTTTACAGACTTATATAAATATCTAGGTTTCTATATTGATGAACTTATGAATTTCAGAAATGGTGTTAATGTTCTTGCTGATTCAGGACGTAGAGCTTTGGGAGGAATTATTGGTAAAAGCAAGAATCTGACAGATATAAGTTTTCAAACTTATTCTAAACTGTTTTAAGCCTGTGTGTGTCCTATATGTGATTATATTGTGGGTGTTGGATGGTTTAGGAATATATCTAATTGTGAATTAATGCAAAATAGTGCCATAAGATATTTTCTGGGTGTGCACAAATATGCTCCAACTTTGGTGATAGTGGGAGACATGGGATGGGAATCATGTGAGGCTTGTTGGAAGATATGTATGGCCCAGGTATGGAATCGTCTATTAGACATGGACGCAAATAGGTTGATGAGGAAAATATTTCTCATTCTTGGTCCTTGGTCTAAAGATATATGAAATATATGACTGTTTTGTAACTATGGGTTTGTTGAGTTGTTTTTTAATAATGAAAATGTTTAAAGGAAATACGGATCTGTCCCATCATGTGTTCTATGAATGATAAAGAAAATTAGTTCCATTTTGTTTTTTCTTTTTATTGTGAACAGCGTGACTTTTTGTTTCATAAGATAAAAGCAGAGATTGATTTGATTAATATGGACGATGCTCAAAGACTGAGATGGCTGTTCACATGTGAAACATAAATTAGCCAGTTATCTTGAGAAAGAAAGAAGAAGAGAAAAAAAGCTCTTTATCAAGATGATCTGTAGAGGAGGATTTGTTTGTATATACTGTATATATATGTATATATATAAATATATGTGTGTGTGTGTGTGTGTGTGTGTGTGTGTGTATATTGTTTGTATATGCGACGGGAAGACATTTGCTAAATAAGTTTGTGGTGTCTTGTAATCGTGGGATGGGCCAAAATGTTTGTCATAACACAGAAATAAATTAAACTAAAAAAACTAAACTATATGGATTCAATAATTCTAATATCTTATTTACATGTGCTTTTGATTTGTTCTGTCAAAAACTAGGACATAAATAATCTTACAGTCCTTCCAGAAAAGTTTTTCTGTGATTGTTGCAGCCAAAAATCCTTGATTATGCGGCATGTTTTCTTAAAAAATGCGATGGAGTATGCGGGATATTTATGCAATTTTATGCGATGAAATTGCGGGAACTTGCAAAAACTGAGGTTTGATGAAAAAGAGAAAAAACAGTGATTCCCCCAACAGGGGAAAATGGCTGCTCTTGTGTGAAGTAAACGCACCATTTTTCAACTTTCTGCTACGATATATGTGACTTTTTTGCAACGAAAATGAAATCATGCAAGCCCTGCATATTTTGCGTGGAAATTGGCAATTTATGTGGCGAAGTGCGGCGTATTTGAAAAAAAATGCGCCCCCACATAAATATGCAGACTTTGGCTGATTATGCATTGAATTATGCGATCGCATAATCGCATTTTTCTGGAGGGACTGATCTTAAAGCTATAGAGTTTAAAGTAACTATGAAATCATTTTAAGTAGTTTGTAGCTGAATCTGCAAAAGAGTTCTTATTAATCAACACACATCAGTTTATTAAACTCAAAATAAAGCAAACGCTACTGGCACTCAACATGTGCCACTGTAACCAGTAGAATCTTCTTAGAATATATTTCGCATAATTAGTTTCACTGAAACCATTTAGAAATGTTTGGTAAGTCAGAATTGGCTTTGGCCATGAGGAAAAGAAATCTGACTAGAACTATGCTCAACTACTATTGGTCAGTCTGAGGAGAACCTTTATTAACAGACTCAGACACCCACAATGCACCACTACTACTACTGGTCAGTCTGAGGAGAACCTTTATTGACAGACTCAGACACCCACAATGCACCACTACTACTACTGGTCAGTCTGAGGAGAACCTTTATTAACAGACTCAGACACCCACAATGCACCACTACTACTACTGGTCAGTCTGAGGAGAACCTTTATTGACAGACTCAGACACCCACAATGCACCACTACTACTACTGGTCAGTCTGAGGAGAACCTTTATTAACAGACTCAGACACCCACAATGCACCACTACTACTACTGGTCAGTCTGAGGAGAACCTTTATTAACAGACTCAGACACCCACAATGCACCACTACTACTACTGGTCAGTCTGAGGAGAACCTTTATTGACAGACTCAGACACCCACAATGCACCACTACTACTACTGGTCAGTCTGAAGAGAACCTTTATTAACAGACTCAGACACCCACAATGCACCACTACTACTACTGGTCAGTCTGAGGAGAACCTTTATTAACAGACTCAGATACCCACAATGCATCACTACTACTACTGGTCAGTCTGAGGAGAACCTTTATTAACAGACTCAGATACCCACAATGCATCACTACTACTACTAGTCAGTCTGAGGAGAACCTTTATTAACAGACTCAGATACCCACAATGCACCACTACTACTACTGGTCAGTCTGAGGAGAACCTTTATTAACAGACTCAGATACCCACAATGCCACACTGAGCACCACAGGAGGTCATCCTGCCTGTGGCCATCAACATATATAACTCCTACTCTGAGTGTTACACACTTAGAGTACCAACACTGGACTCACAGCACATATATTTTACATCACATTTCAATCTCAATATTCTTGGACAATTATGTCCAATAATTAGTCGGTGCAATAATTTATCAGTTATCAGAATCAGAATCAGAAATATTAATACCTGTTCCTCTGACTCCCCTGTGTGGGCGGAGCTTATCAGGTAACTTCATCAAACTTCCCTTAAGCTCAGCAGTTTAGTTCCTCAACTAAAGCTCTGTCATGTTTCAACTCAACTTCTCATATGTAGTTAATTTAATCAGATAAATGTGTAATATCCACACTTATTAATGACTTTAAATTGTATTTTGAGTGCATTTTAAAGTGTATTAAGTGAAACATAAAGCCAATAAACAAGTGTGTAAAATGTTGTTGTATGGCCTAATCTTTATTCATAAAATCCTTGAAGAAAAAAAATGATTTCCTTTCTTTCCTTGTTAAACCTGAAACAGCCCGGAAATCCCCATCACCAAACCAGACCACCACACCAGCATATCTCCACCAGACTCCATGTAAATAATCAGGACTTTTAGCGTGTATAGAGCCAGCATATCTCCACCAGACTCCATGTAAATAATCAGGACTTTTAGTGTGTATAGAGCCAGCATATCTCCACCAGACTCCATGTAAATAATCAGGACTTTTAGTGTGTATAGAGCCAGCATATCTCCACCAGACTCCATGTAAATAATCAGGACTTTTAGCGTGTATAGAGCCAGCATATCTCCACCAGACTCCATGTAAATAATCAGGACTTTTAGCGTGTATAGAGCCAGCATATCTCCACCAGACTCCATAAATAATCAGGACTTTTAGTGTGTATAGAGCCAGCATATCTCCACCAGACTCCATGTAAATAATCAGGACTTTTAGCGTGTATAGAGCCAGCATATCTCCACCAGACTCCATGTAAATAATCAGGACTTTTAGCATGTATAGAGCCAGCATATCTCCACCAGACTCCATGTAAATAATCAGGACTTTTAGCGTGTATAGAGCCAGCATATCTCCACCAGACTCCATGTAAATAATCAGGACTTTTAGCATGTATAGAGCCAGCATATCTCCACCAGACTCCATGTAAATAATCAGGACTTTTAGCGTGTATAGAGCCAGCATATCTCCACCAGACTCCATGTAAATAATCAGGACTTTTAGCGTGTATAGAGCCAGCATATCTCCACCAGACTCCATGTAAATAATCAGGACTTTTAGCGTGTATAGAGCCAGCATATCTCCACATGTAAATGGGTGAATTAAGAGTTTATTTCAACCAAACCAGAGTGGTGATTGTTGGAACTGTGGAAAGATGAACCAAGACGGCTTTTGATAGTTTTATTTAGTTTCTGTCCACTTTGAATGAAGTGTGTTTTACGATGATAAAAGTCCTGATTATTTACATGGAGTCTGGTGGGTTTGGTGATGGCCTGTAGGGTTACATTACTTCCTGGTTCTCGTTTAATACTGGACCAGTTTCAGAGATTGTTGTCTCATCAGACACTTAAAGCCCAATGCATGGGAATATGACAACATGTAATTTGAATATTCCCTCTAAACTAACAGAGCTTTGAATATATTTGAATATATTTATTTCTGTGTGTCCTGGTCTATAAAGACCTGATTGTGTTGCAGTATGAGATCCTGCTGTGTATCCAGGATCTAGACGACCCAGCTGTTGATGTGTGTAAAAAGCTGTTGGGGAAATATCCCAACGTAGACGCTCGCTTATTCATCGGTAAGAATACACTCTTCATCTCTCTTAGTGTGTGTTGTTTTATATTCTCCTCTCCTTTTTGGTGTATTTGTTTTCTGATTTATTAGAAGTTGAGTTTCAGTCTGTATGATAAATGAACAGTTGTACATAAAGTGGTAACATGCTATGACATGTTATGTAGACTGAAGGGGATGCACCAACTTTTATAATTTGAATTATAATTTTTTGCTGATTTCCATCTGTTGTCCCTGGGCATATACAGTGCCCTACAAAACAATAGAAATGATAATTCCACATAACACTAATAGGAACACCTAGGACACACCAGTGCATAGACCTACTTCGTTTTTTTAAATTTAAACTGACACTGATACACTAATAATAGTAGGGATCACGTTCCACTCTTTTGAATAAGTTAGGGGTGTTTGAGCTAAAACATGAACAATATAATTAAAGCTCAATAAGGTTTATTTTTCAATATTATTGCAATAGTTGTAGCATTATGAGGTTTTGTTGTCCAGAGATTGTTTTAATACATTTTATTTCTAGCTGGGATTTTGGAGCCCTGCAGGTAGCCTCTGTGCTGGGGGGGGTTGACCAATAACAGGAAGAAGGCATCGTCTCAAACTGTTAACAGAGTTTTCTGTGCTTGTGAACTTGCCATCAAGAACGTTCTCCCCAAGAACACAAGTCTGTTCTTTGCATTCTTGAGATTGAGAAACACCACGGGTATTTCTCAATACCAAGAATGCAAACTACGGACTTGTGTTCTTGGGGAGAACGTTCTTGCTGGTTGTTCTTGGAAGAATAAACTCGCAAGTTCACAAGCACAGAAAACTCTGTTAACAGTTTGAGACGATGCCTTCTTCCTGTTATTGCTCAACACCCCCAGCACAGAGGCTACCTGCAGGACTCCAAAATACCAGCTAGAAATAAAAACCACAACAATAGAACCACTTTGTATTAAAACAATCTCTGGACAAGAAAACCTCATAATGCTACAACTATTGCAATAATATTGATCGATTTTGGGCTGTCTATGTACTGGAAATACAACCATCTTTGAATCCCGAAATGAATGTTGGGATACAGGTGCTGCGAAGTTCATACAAGTTACCAACTGATGTATCCTCGGTAAATGGGCGTGTCAAGAATACATCCGGGAATTTTAACTGTTCTTGGCGAAATGCGAACTCGTGTATTGGGACAGTACTTTGGCAACACAAGATGACGTTTCACAGGGACACAGGAACACAAGTCAATAGAAGAACACAGATTGGGAAACGCCACACATCTCTGCAGCCGCGTGTGCATCACTTAAAAGTGTCCCCTGGAAACACTTCCGTTGTGTTGTGGTTTATTTGCGTGCGTTTTCTTATTATTGCGTGCTGTAGTTTATTTGCGTGCGTTTTCTTAATGTTGCATGTTGTGGCCTCTCAGGGCCACCATACCTGGAGGCCTGGAAACTGAAATGATTCTGATTGGCTGACTAATGTCTCATAGCAGACAGATAATACATAGAGGTGACACTACTGACCTGTTTGGATAAATAAACCTAAATATTTGTATATTTATGTTAGTTCCAGAGTTTATTTCTGTTTCCCCTGCTTGCCAACGACTCAATTTTTCTTTTCTGTGACTATTATTGCCACTGTTCATCACCCCCCAGTCAGCCAGCATATCTCCACCAGACTCCATGTAAATAATCAGGACTTTTAGCGTGTATATAGCCAGCATATCTCCACCAGACTCCATGTAAATAATCAGGACTTTTAGTGTGTATAGAGCCAGCATATCTCCACCAGACTCCATGTAAATAATCAGGACTTTTAGCGTGTATAGAGCCAGCATATCTCCACCAGACTCCATGTAAATAATCAGGACTTTTAGCGTGTATAGAGCCAGCATATTTCCACCAGACTCCATGTAAATAATCAGGACTTTTAGCGTGTATAGAGCCAGCATATCTCCACCAGAGTCCATGTAAATAATCAGGACTTTTAGCATGTATAGAGCCAGCATATCTCCACCAGACTATATGTAAATAATCAGGACTTTTATTGTGTATAGAGCCAGCATATCTCCACATGTGTGAATTAACTAGTTGCTAGTTGATCTATATCTAATATCTAATATCTGAAGACAGAATAAACAAATTCTGAAATATATAACTTTACATGAGTAATTCCAGAGAGATTAATCCATGATTGAATGGTTATTTATTCATCTTTCTGGATGAAAATATAATATTCTTCTGTTTCTAAAGCAGACCAGCGACAGCGCCAAGATGGAGGCTGACTCATGGTTCTATTGACCAATCACATGCAGTTTTATCAGAGGAAAGAGTGTTTGCTCAGCCAATAAGATAAGCCAAGTGGGAGGGACTTGTATTGAGTGTTGGAGGACGAGTCCAGAGAGGCCTGGAGGCCCCTGGAGGCCCCAGGAGGCCCCTGGAGGCCCCAGGAGGCCCCTAGAGGCCTGGAGGCTGAAATGATTCTGATTGGCTGATTGATGTCTCATAGCAGACAGATAATACATAGAGGTGACACTACTAACCTTTTAAGATACAAACCTAAATAGTTGTATATTTGTGGTAGTTCCAGAGTTTATTCCTGTTTCTCCTGATTACCAACACCTAGAACATCCCCCAAGAGCCTGGGTCTGTCCCAGGCTTCTCCCTGAAAGGAAGTTTTTCCTCGCCACTGTCACACTAAATGCTTGAATTGTTGAGTCTTTTTAAATCATAGAGTGTGGTCTAGACTAGGCCTGCACAATAATATTGTTATATTAAATTGTTATAAATTGTAATAAAATCGCGATCTCGATTCACCCCTGTTCACGATTTTTTAGTTTTTTTCAATTAATTTATTGAAAGCATTTGTCATTGACATGTTGTAAAGGTCCCATGGTATGAAAATGTCACTTTATGAGGTTTTTTAACATTAATATGAGTTCCCCCCCCAGCCTGTCTATGGTCCCCCAGTGGCTAGAAATGGTGATAGGTGTAAACCGAGCCCTGGGTATCCTGCTCTGCCTTTGAGAAAATGAAAGCTCAGATGGGCCAATCAGGAATCTTCTCCTTATGAGGTCATAAGGAGAAAGGTTACCCCCCCTCTCTCTGCTTTGCCCACCCAGAGAATTTTCACCCCCCACGAGAGAGAGACATCATGGCTATCAAACGAGCAAAGTGGCAGTTGGTCAAGACCACACCCCCCCCCTCCACCTGAGACTTCAGATACAGTATTAGGGACCACTAAGGTCTATATAAAAGAGACTTCACATACAGTATTAGGGACCACTAAGGTCTATATAAAAGAGACTTCACATACAGTATTAGTGGACCACTAAGGTCTATATAAAAGAGACTTCAGATACAGTATTAGAGGACCACTAAGGTCTATATAAAAGAGACTTCAGATACAGTATTAGAGGACCACTAAGGTCTATATAAAAGAGACTTCACATACAGTATTAGTGGACCACTAAGGTCTATATAAAAGAGACTTCAGATACAGTATTAGAGGACCACTAAGGTCTATATAAAAGAGACTTCAGATACAGTATTAGAGGACCACTAAGGTCTATATAAAAGAGACTTCACATACAGTATTAGTGGACCACTAAGGTCTATATAAAAGAGACTTCAGATACAGTATTAGGGACCACTAAGGTCTATATAAAAGAGACTTCAGATACAGTATTAGGGACCACTAAGGTCTATATAAAAGAGACTTCAGATACAGTATTAGAGGACCACTAAGGTCTATATAAAAGAGACTTCAGATACAGTATTAGGGGACCACTAAGGTCTATATAAAAGAGACTTCAGATACAGTATTAGAGGACCACTAAGGTCTATATAAAAGAGACTTCAGATACAGTATTAGGGGACCACTAAGGTCTATATAAAAGAGACTTCAGATACAGTATTAGAGGACCACTAAGGTCTATATAAAAGAGACTTCAGATACAGTATTAGAGGACCACTAAGGTCTATATAAAAGAGACTTCAGATACAGTATTAGGGGACCACTAAGGTCTATATAAAAGAGACTTCAGATACAGTATTAGGGACCACTAAGGTCTATATAAAAGAGACTTCAGATACAGTATTAGGGGACCACTAAGGTCTATATAAAAGAGACTTCAGATACAGTATTAGAGGACCACTAAGGTCTATATAAAAGAGACTTCAGATACAGTATTAGTGGACCACTAAGGTCTATATAAAAGAGACTTCAGATACAGTATTAGGGGACCACTAAGGTCTATATAAAAGAGACTTCAGATACAGTATTAGGGACCACTAAGGTCTATATAAAAGAGACTTCAGATACAGTATTAGGGGACCACTAAGGTCTATATAAAAGAGACTTCAGATACAGTATTAGGGGACCACTAAGGTCTATATAAAGAGACTTCAGATACAGTATTAGAGGACCACTAAGGTCTATATAAAAGAGACTTCAGATACAGTATTAGGGGACCACTAAGGTCTATATAAAAGAGACTTCAGATACAGTATTAGAGGACCACTAAGGTCTATATAAAAGAGACTTCAGATACAGTATTAGGGGACCACTAAGGTCTATATAAAAGTATTAGGGGACCACTAAGGTCTATATAAAAGAGACTTCAGATACAGTATTAGAGGACCACTAAGGTCTATATAAAAGCATCCAAAAAGCAGCATGTCATGGGACCTTTAATGATGTAAAGACATGTTCTATGATTTCAGATAGAGTCTGTATCAGGGCCATATTTAGTCTAGATAGAGCCTGTATCAGGGCCATATTTAGTCCAGATATAGCCTGTATCAGGGCCATATTTAGTTCGGATATAGCCTGTATCAGGGCCGTATTTAGTCCAGATAGAGTCTGTATCAGGGCCATATTTAGTCCAGATAGAGCCTGTATCAGGGCCGTATTTAGTCCAGATAGAGTCTGTATCAGGGCCATATTTAGTCCAGATAGAGCCTGTATCAGGGCCGTATTTAGTCCAGATAGAGTCTGTATCAGGGCCATATTTAGTTCGGATATAGCCTGTATCAGGGCCATATTTAGTCCAGATATAGCCTGTATCAGGGCCATATTTAGTTCGGATATAGCCTGTATCAGGGCCGTATTTAGTCCAGATAGAGTCTGTATCAGGGCCATATTTAGTTCGGATATAGCCTGTATCAGGGCCATATTTAGTTCGGATATAGCCTGTATCAGGGCCATATTTAGTCTAGATAGAGCCTGTATCAGGGCCGTATTTAGTCCAGATAGAGTCTGTATCAGGGCCATATTTAGTCCAGATATAGCCTGTATCAGGGCCATATTTAGTCCAGATAGAGCCTGTATCAGGGCCATATTTAGTTCGGATAGAGCCTGTATCAGGGCCATATTTAGTCTAGATAGAGCCTGTATCAGGGCCATATTTAGTCTAGATAGAGCCTGTATCAGGGCCATATTTAGTCCGGATAGAGCCTGTATCAGGGCCATATTTAGTCTAGATAGAGCCTGTATCAGGGCCATATTTAGTCTAGATAGAGCCTGTATCAGGGCCATATTTAGTTCGGATAGAGCCTGTATCAGGACCATATTTAGTCTAGATAGAGCCTGTATCAGGGCCATATTTAGTCTAGATAGAGCCTGTATCAGGGCCATATTTAGTCTAGATAGAGCCTGTATCAGGGCCATATTTAGTCTAGATAGAGCCTGTATCAGGGCCATATTTAGTTCGGATAGAGCCTGTATCAGGGCCATATTTAGTCTAGATAGAGCCTGTATCAGGGCCATAATTAGTCTAGATAGAGCCTGTATCAGGGCCATATTTAGTTCGGATAGAGCCTGTATCAGGGCCATATTTAGTTCGGATAGAGCCTGTATCAGGGCCATATTTAGTCCGGATAGTGCATGTATCAGGGCCATATTTAGTCTAGATAGAGCCTGTATCAGGGCCATATTTAGTCTAGATAGAGCCTGTATCAGGGCCATATTTAGTTCGGATAGAGCCTGTATCAGGGCCATATTTAGTCCAGATATAGCCTGTATCAGGACCATATTTAGTCTAGATAGAGCCTGTATCAGGGCCATATTTAGTCTAGATAGAGCCTGTATCAGGGCCATATTTAGTCTAGATAGAGCCTGTATCAGGGCCATATTTAGTCCAGATAGAGCCTGTATCAGGGCCATATTTAGTCTAGATAGAGTCTGTATCAGGGCCATATTTAGTTCGGATATAGCCTGTATCAGGGCCATATTTAGTTCGGATAGAGCCTGTATCAGGGCCATATTTAGTCAAGATAGAGCCTGTATCAGGGCCATATTTAGTCCAGATAGAGCCTGTATCAGGGCCATATTTAGTTCGGATATAGCCTGTATCAGATAGAGGCCATATTTAGTCAAGATATAGCCTGTATCAGGGCCATATTTAGTCCGGATAGAGCCTGTATCAGGGCCATATTTAGTCTAGATAGAGCCTGTATCAGGGCCATATTTAGTCTAGATAGAGCCTGTATCAGGGCCATATTTAGTCCGGATAGAGCCTGTATCAGGGCCATATTTAGTCTAGATAGAGCCTGTATCAGGGCCATATTTAGTCTAGATAGAGCCTGTATCAGGGCCATATTTAGTCTAGATAGAGCCTGTATCAGGGCCATATTTAGTCTAGATAGAGCCTGTATCAGGACCATATTTAGTCTAGATAGAGCCTGTATCAGGGCCATATTTAGTCTAGATAGAGCCTGTATCAGGGCCATATTTAGTCTAGATAGAGCCTGTATCAGGGCCATATTTAGTCTAGATAGAGCCTGTATCAGGGCCATATTTAGTCTAGATAGAGCCTGTATCAGGGCCATATTTAGTCTAGATAGAGCCTGTATCAGGGCCATATTTAGTCTAGATAGAGCCTGTATCAGGGCCATATTTAGTTCGGATAGAGCCTGTATCAGGGCCATATTTAGTTCCCGTGTATCAGGGCCATATTTAGAGCCTGTATCAGGGCCATATTTAGTCTAGATAGAGCCTGTATCAGGGCCATATTTAGTCCTGATAGAGCCTGTATCAGGGCCATATTTAGTCTAGATAGAGCCTGTATCAGGGCCATATTTAGTCTAGATAGAGCCTGTATCAGGGCCATATTTAGTTCGGATAGAGCCTGTATCAGGGCCATATTTAGTCCAGATAGAGCCTGTATCAGGACCATATTTAGTCTAGATAGAGCCTGTATCAGGGCCATATTTAGTCTAGATAGAGCCTGTATCAGGGCCATATTTAGTCTAGATAGAGCCTGTATCAGGGCCATATTTAGTCCAGATAGAGCCTGTATCAGGGCCATATTTAGTCTAGATAGAGTCTGTATCAGGGCCATATTTAGTTCGGATATAGCCTGTATCAGGGCCATATTTAGTTCGGATATAGCCTGTATCAGGGCCATATTTAGTCTAGATAGAGCCTGTATCAGAGCCTATATTTAGGGCCAGATTTAGTCCAGATAGAGTCTGTATCAGGGCCATATTTAGTTCGGATACAGCCTGTATCAGGGCCATATTTAGTTCGGATATAGCCTGTATCAGGGCCATATTTAGTCTAGATAGAGCCTGTATCAGGGCCGTATTTAGTCCAGATAGAGTCTGTATCAGGGCCATATTTAGTTCGGATAGAGCCTGTATCATGGCCGTATTTAGTCCAGATAGAGTCTGTATCAGGGCCATATTTAGTCCAGATATAGCCTGTATCAGGGCCATATTTAGTCCAGATAGAGCCTGTATCAGGGCCATATTTAGTTCGGATAGAGCCTGTATCAGGGCCATATTTAGTCTAGATAGAGCCTGTATCAGGGCCATATTTAGTCTAGATAGAGCCTGTATCAGGGCCATATTTAGTCTAGATAGAGCCTGTATCAGGGCCATATTTAGTCTAGATAGAGCCTGTATCAGGGCCATATTTAGTTCGGATAGAGCCTGTATCAGGACCATATTTAGTCTAGATAGAGCCTGTATCAGGGCCATATTTAGTCTAGATAGAGCCTGTATCAGGGCCATATTTAGTTCGGATAGAGCCTGTATCAGGGCCATATTTAGTCTAGATAGAGCCTGTATCAGGGCCATATTTAGTTCGGATAGAGCCTGTATCAGGGCCATATTTAGTTCGGATAGAGCCTGTATCAGGGCCATATTTAGTCCGGATAGTGCATGTATCAGGGCCATATTTAGTCTAGATAGAGCCTGTATCAGGGCCATATTTAGTCTAGATAGAGCCTGTATCAGGGCCATATTTAGTTCGGATAGAGCCTGTATCAGGGCCATATTTAGTCCAGATATAGCCTGTATCAGGACCATATTTAGTCTAGATAGAGCCTGTATCAGGGCCATATTTAGTCTAGATAGAGCCTGTATCAGGGCCATATTTAGTCTAGATAGAGCCTGTATCAGGGCCATATTTAGTTCGGATAGAGCCTGTATCAGGGCCATATTTAGTCTAGATAGAGCCTGTATCAGGACCATATTTAGTCTAGATAGAGCCTGTATCAGGGCCATATTTAGTTCGGATAGAGCCTGTATCAGGGCAATATTTAGTTCGGATAGAGCCTGTATCAGGGCCATATTTAGTCCGGATAGTGCATGTATCAGGGCCATATTTAGTCCGGATAGAGCCTGTATCAGGGCCATATTTA
>NC_041346.1:34303854-34363854 GCF_004354835.1 Perca flavescens
GGATTCCCTCCATCTACTGACAAGGCAACATCATGATGTACTCTCAACAGTGCAGACTCAGTACTGTGACGTGATCTAAAACCAGATTGAAATTTTTCAAACAAAGAGTTCTGCTGTAAAAAGGTTTGTAACTGTATGAAAACAACTTTTTCCAAAACCTTTGAAAGAAAAGGCAGATGAGAGACTGGTCTAAAATTGGACAACACTGTGGGGTCAAGATTAGGCTTCTTAAGAAGAGGCCTGACCACAGCATGTTTGAAGGCAGCTGGGACAGAACTTAAACTAAGACAAGAATTAAAAAAAAAGTAAGAAGACTCGACCCAATGGTGCTATTAAAAACCTCCTTCACCATTCTGGCGCGAACAATGTCTAAGGGACAGTTGGTGGGTTTCATGTGTTGTACCACCTCACTAAGTAACGTCAGAGAAACTGGCTTAAATTCCTCAAACACAGCTGAGTGTGCAGGAGAAGCAGGTACAAACAACTTAAAATTAGCACTGGCGTTTTTTCTGACAGATGCTACTTTGTCATTAAAATAACAAAGAAATTTCTCACATGTCATGATTGAAACATCTGTCAGAGCAGAGGTGCGTGGTTTCACAACAGAGTTTATCACATTAAATAACACTCTGGGTTCATGGCAACTGCCGGCTATGACAGAGGAGAGATGCTGCATCTTTGCCACCTTCACAGCCTTCTTGTATGTGGCTAGACTGTCCCTTAATAAACCCAGTGATACATGTAAATTGTCCTTCTTCCATCTCCGTTCAGCTTGTCTGCAGTGTTGCCTAAGGGCCTTTGTGGTGTCATTTAGCCACGGGTCTGCCTTAGGTTTACAGTTTTTTTGGATTGCTAAACAACAGTGGGCACAACTGGAGTCACATGTTTAAAACTCTAACTCCAGTCTGCACAGCAGCAGTTCATGTGGACCAGACTCTAGTTGGTTTCTCATCGCTTGAACACAGTTTTCTAAACTCTCCACACTTATCCCAGGACTTTAACCACAACCTGCACAACACTGTAGATTTACAGCACTTTGTTCAGATGCTAACACACTGCTGTCAACACTGTTAACCACACATTCAACACAGAATAGATCTCAGTCTGGTGCCTATCAAACACTGCTGATTGGGATTCTAGCTGAAAGCCTCAGCAGGTGTCTTATTTTAGACTAGTTAATGAACATATATGGTATTTATACAGAGAAAGATCAGAAATACTTTTTTATATACAAACACCAAATAAGAATGAAACAATTATATCCTGTACTGTTTGAGAGAAACAGGTAAAAGATCAAAGATACCAACATGTCCAGGTAAGATGTCTGAGGTTATGTACACAGATATAAAAACACTATATCTTTACAATAGTAAAACTGTGTTCTTACTGTTTTTCAGAAAGTAATGGAGGTGAAAGCAATAGAAACACCACATTCATTAGTATTTAGAGATGATGAAGACATCCAATGTGATGAAGAAAACTTGCCACATGATGCTGGAGAGAGGTAGGATTAGTCACACTATTCTCTGGTACTGTTACGTATGGACCTTTAGTGTTTTTACCCAGTAATTCCATAAATTACTAGAGACAAAATACTTTATTGAAGAAAACTGCTGATTTTCATTCCTTCTTGTTTACCTTATGTAAAAATTGGTATGCTATACAATCTATATTTTTTCCTTAAATAAACTATTGAGTAGTGTCAAGTCACTCAAATTGTTCAAACTGATTTAATCCAATGAGGGGCAACATAGTCTATTATTTCAGTGTCATGTGGAGTGAAACACAGAGAGAATGTTATCTGGGGAAGAGGGAGATACCAGATCATTCTTTACATAAAACTGTGAGCCCACAAATGCAGAAGCCAACTCTCCAGCTGAAGAGGAGGTGATGCAGCGCTGCCTAAAAGCTGAGGAGACAGGCTTAATAGCGCGTGGTGGAACACTAATCTCGAACCTGATGGGGAAGTGATCTGAGATACCAGTTTCTGTTATTTCACTGAGTGAAACAGAAAGCCCATATGAGATGATGAGATCCAGGGTGTGGCCAAGATGATGTGTCGGCCCTTCCACACATTGATTAAGGCCAAAAGAGTTCAAAAGTGTTTTAAAATCATGAGCAAGTGGGTTTGAGGGACAACACACATGGATATTGAAATCCCCACAAACCAGAAGCTTTTAATATTTAGGAACAACATCAGCTAAAAACTCAGAAAACTCACGTATAAAATCCTTGTTGAGTTTTGGTGGGCGATAAACAACTGCACACAACACAGGAGAGTCCAGATCAGCCACAAACAGCTGAAGCTCGAAGCTCTTATAACAGAGTGCAGGTAATAATCTGCATCTGTACTCCTCTTTGAAGAGCGTGGCCAGCCCACCGCCTCGACCCGACACTCTGGGTGAGTTGAGGAAAGAACAACTGGGGGAGCTCCGAGAAGGCGCTGTCATCACCTGGTTTCAACCAGGTTTCCGTCAACAACAGAAAGTCCAGCGCATTGGTCGTAAAAAAGTAATTCAATATAAAAGTCTTATTTGTGAGTGATCTAGTGTTGATCAGCGCCATGCGAATCGGGCGCCTTTCAGTCTGTTGGGAAGCACGACTGAGCGGGCGGAGATTCCCATGCTCGCAGCCTCGCTTGGAGCGCTTCCTGTTCAGGCAGCGGGCTGCAGATTTCAGCCGATGAACTCCGCAGAATTTCCCGGATCGCAGGTGGAGGATGATGCCAGGTACGCTCTGAGCCTGACACATACTCCTCCTCTCTTGCCGCGTCTCCTGCGGCGATTGTTGCGGAGCGGCAGACAGGGATGACGGCGTAGATAGGCCGGTATGGACACCAGGAAGGGCGGCGGCGTACCTAACTGACCGTCAGAGCCGGAGATTGGCACTTTCTCAGCAGATGTACAAATACTTAAAAGAGTCAGGCGGTCATACACCAGCAGCAGTGACACATTTCGAGTGACAAACAGTAGAAACAGACAAATCAACAATAATCCCAGCAGAGTTAAGCGGCGAGACACACACAACGGCGCCATCTTTACTCCTCAGTAATTATAAATAATTATAAGAGATATATATATATATATATATATATATATATATATATATATATATATATATATATATTATATTAGTGCTGTTAAACGATTAAAATATTTAATCGCATTAATGTCATAGTTAACTCACGATTAATTGCAATTAATCTCACATTTTTTCTATTCTAAATGTCCCTTGATTTCTTTTTGTCCCATTATATTTTTTCATTTTAATGCTCTTATCAACATGGAAAGTGGATCGGCTTGCTTTGTGCAAATGTTTTTTTTTTTTTTTTTTATTGAAAACAACATTGGCATATACGTAGTATTCAATTTCACTCTAACATTCTCACTTGGAACTAATAATCTTTCACATAATGTAACACTGTTACAGGGCTCCAGACTTACTTTTTTCAGTAGGAGCACAGTGGCCCCCAACTGAAAATTTAGGGGCACACACCGTAAATCAACATGCTTACCAAATATTCACATTTATACTAATTTCCACTGCATTACTAATAAATACTTTGATAATAGATGCAGAAATTACAATGTGCTCTTTCAAATTCAGTGTCACTGTTGAAGTTGCAACATATAAGGTAAACTGACAGCCCCCATCGCTGTCATGACAGTAAAAATATATATGTATATATTTTGTTTATTGTTGTACTTGTATAATTTTTTTAGTTTCATGTAAAGCACTTTGACTTGCCTTGTTTCTGAAAGCTGCTGTTGAAGTAAAGTTGCCTTGCCTTACAAGTTCAGCCTGTCAGTCAGTCCCCAGGGTCAGAAACCACTGAGCCTGTCTGTTCGTCTCCGAGGAAGTGTAACATCAAGAGCACCGTGACCACTTTCGGCTCGACATTAATATCATATCGCAGCAAACGCTGTCTGCTTGAAGTTATGAAAAACTGTAACCACACTTGAAACCACTTTATCTGCATCGCCGTGACTTCAACAAAACTGCAGACCATTTGGTCCAGTCTGGAGCCCCGCGTTACCTCCATTTTCCATTGCTGAGGCGAGCGTGGCTGGTCGTCATAGCGACTATGGTTTCCCCGACTCATTTCCTGGTTCTCCTTCTCCATAACCAACGTAAAATCAAGGAGAGGGTTAACTTTCCCTGCTGCAGGTTTCCCAGCGTGGTCAGAAAGAACAGAGGAGACTCTTTGTTTCTCTCCCTGACTGTAGAGTCACTACTCGCTCCGAAGCTAATCGCCGTGACGAGCCGCTAGCTAGCTACACGGCTCACAAGCTACACGGCTAGCTAGGCCTATAGCCCAAACAAGTATGTGCGGCTGCAACAACATATATATGGCTGCAGCGTATCTGTTTTGTTTCCGGTCTACTATGGCCACACCGAGACCCGCCCTTCAATCACTACTATTGGCCAGGCGTCCAGATAGGTAATGTAACCCCATTTGTTCAGGTCCTATCCCACCAACAACAACAACAGACCAATCGGGGGGCTTATCCTAATGACCCCACCAACAACAACAACAGGGCGGGTCTTGGCGTCCTTTGCTTCCTAGCTAGATCAGAAAGAACATTAATCCTTCTTTAACTGTCTGTCGTTAATCACGATAGCATGGGGGCTATAAAAAAATTGTCATGGGGGCTTAAAATGTGTTTTAGCGTTAAAGCCGGCTAATAACACCACCAACAACAACAACAAATTTAACTGACAGCACTATATATATGCACTATTTTTTATAGGCTCAACCTAAGCTTTAACCTGTGTGAGTTTATTCTGATGATGTGTGTCTCTTCCTGTCTCCACAGTTTGATTTAAAGTCAGCTTCTTCATCACTCTGAAGAGGAGATCTCAACACCTCAGGAGGACCAGAGACCTGGAGATGGAGGCTAAAGCGTCAACACCACCAACAACAACAACAAATAGTATGGGGGCTACAGGGTCAACACCACCAACAACAACAACAGATAGCATGGGGGCTACAGGGTCAACACCACCAACAACAACAACAGATAGCATGGGGGCTACAGGGTCAACACCACCAACAACAACAACAACAAATAGGGGCTGGGGCTAACAACAGGGTCAACACCACCAACAACAACAACAGATAGCATGGGGGCTACAGGGTCAACACCACCAACAACAACAACAGATAGCATGGGGGCTACAGGGTCAACACCACCAACAACAACAACAAATAGTATGGGGGCTACAGGGTCAACACCACCAACAACAACAACAGATAGCATGGGGCTACAGGGTCAACACCACCAACAACAACAACAAACAGATAGCATGGGGGCTACAGGGTCAACACCACCAACAACAACAACAGATAGCATGGGGGCTACAGGGTCAACACCACCAACCCATTTATCCAGGTAAGCCGATTGAGAACAATTTCTCATTGTTTATGACAACCTGTCAAATTCACACAGTTTCACATTCATACTGGAAGCTGCCCAGTACCACCACAGCCAACACAGTCTCACTCCCTACTTGTCAAATGTATGACGCATGGTCAAGGACCCTGGCGTCAAGTTTCAACCAAATAGGGGGCTACCCTTGACGTTATTTTTCGATAGCGGGGCTAGGGGGCTCCGGGGTCAGATAGACATTCATGTTATTCCCCACACCGTCGGATATCGACACCACCAAAAGAAAAAACACGCCCCCCTTAACTCCAACAAATCTGTTACAGTTATTATTGGTATTTTTAGCCCAATAACCGCTGTTTTAATCAACATTATTCACGAGATAGTATCATGGTTTATATGTATTTCTTTTTATGTTATTATTTCGGTATATTTCGCCAGGGAAGCTGGATTGCTTTTTGTTTATTTATATTTTTAAACTATAATGCTACATCTATCAACATTTATTTAGATGTTATCATGGTATTCATTTATTTACTTTAATAATATTATTTCGGTCTTATTACCGGTGAAATATTACAGTATATGCTGTAATACAGAACATTACGATATGATCCGAGCAGGAAGCATTCAAAGCCGATAGGCCTATCCCACAATGCAATGCGGCCATTCATTTCAAAGAATCAGGCAGCGATCAGCTGGTCTTTAACGCCAGGATCGCTTCAATATACATATATACAGTCAGTGGTCAGTATTACTTCAATATACATATATACAGTCAGTGGTCAGTATCACTACAATATACATATATACAGTCAGTGGTCAGTATCACTTCAATATACATATATACAGTCAGTGGTCAGTATCACTACAATATACATATATACAGTCAGTGGTCAGTATCACTACAATATACAGTACATATATACAGTCAGTGGTCAGTATTACTTCAATATACATATATACAGTCAGTGGTCAGTATCACTACAATATACATATATACAGTCAGTGGTCAGTATCACTTCAATATACATATATACAGTCAGTGGTCAGTATTGCTACAATATACATATATACAGTCAGTGGTCAGTATCACTTCAATATACATATACAGTCAGTGGTCAGTATCACTACAATATACATATATACAGTCAGTGGTCAGTATCACTTCAATATACATATACAGTCAGTGGTCAGTATCACTACAATATACATATATACAGTCAGTGGTCAGTATCACTTCAATATACATATACAGTGGGGGAAATAAGTATTTGACCCCTTGCTGATTTTGCAGGTTTGCCCACTTACAAAGAATGCAAAAATCTACAATTGTAATCATATGTACATTCTAACAGTGAAAGACAGAATCCCAAAGAAAATTCCAGAAAATCACATCATATGAATTTATTAAAATTGATAACCATCTGATGAGGAAAAACAAGTATTTGACCCCCTGGACAAACATCAAGTATTCTGGCTCCTACAAGCCAGTTAGTCTTTCTTTAAGACACAGCCCCAATCCGAACCAATTATCTACATCAAATACACCTGCCTCACCTCGTTACCTGTATAAAAGACACCTGTCAACACCCAAACAACCAGCATCCAACATCACCATCATGGGCAAAACCAAAGAGCTTTCTACGGACATCAGGGACAAGATTGTTGATCTGCACAAGGCTGGGATGGGCTACAAGAGAATCGGAAAGCAACTTGGAGAGAAAAGATCAACTGTCGGTGCAGTTATCAGGAAATGGAAGAAGCACCACACCACCGCCAACCTCCCTCGGTCTGGGCCTCCACACAAGATCTTGCCTCGTGGGGTGTCCCTGATCAAGCGAACGGTGAGGAATCATCCCAAAACCACAAGGGGAACTGATGAATCAACTGAAGGCAGCTGGGACCACAGTTACAAAAGAAAGGGTTGGTAACACACTACGCCGTCATGGATTGAAATCCTGCAGCGCACGCAAGGTCCCCCTGCTCAAGAAGAAACATGTACAGGCCCGCATGAAGTTCGCCATTCACCACCTGGACGACTCAGAAGAGGCCTGGAAGAAGGTGATGTGGTCAGATGAGACCAAAATAGAACTTTTTGGCCTCAACTCAACTCGTCGTGTTTGGAGGGCAAAGAACACCGAGTACAACCCAAAGAACACCATCCCCACCGTCAAGCATGGTGGTGGCAACATCATGCTTTGGGGTGCTTTTCAGCCAAGGGGACGGGACAACTCCATCGTATTGAGGGGAGGATGGACGGGGCCATGTATCGTGGAATTTCTGGACCGACATCTCCTTCCCTCAGTGAGAGAGCTGAAGATGGGTCGAGGATGGGTGTTTCAGCACGACAATGACCCTAAGCACACCGCCAAAGCAACAAAAGAGTGGCTGAAGAAGAAGCACATCAAGGTTCTGGAGTGGCCTAGCCAGTCTCCAGACCTGAATCCGATTGAAAATCTTTGGGGGAGCTTAAAATTGAGTTGCCAGGCGACAACCTCAGAACCTGAATGATTTGGAGGCTGTCTGCAGGGAGGAGGGCCAACATCCCTGCCGAAATGTGCACAAACCTTGTCACCAACTATAAAAACCGTTTGACATCTGTGCTGGCCAATAATGGCTTTTCTACAAAATATTAACATGCTGTTTGTCCAGGGGGTCAAATACTTGTTTTTCCTCATCAGATGGTTATCAATTTTAATAAATTCATATGATGTGATTTTCTGGAATTTTCTTTGGGATTCTGTCTTTCACTGTTAGAATGTACATATGATTAAAATTGTAGATTTTTGCATTCTTTGTAAGTGGGCAAACCTGCAAAATCAGCAAGGGGTCAAATACTTATTTCCTCCACTGTATACAGTCAGTGGTCAGTATTGCTACAATATACATATATACAGTCAGTGGTCAGTATCACTTCAATATACATATATACAGTCAGTGGTCAGTATCACTTCAATATACATATATACAGTCAGTGGTCAGTATCACTTCAATATACATATATACAGTCAGTGGTCAGTATCACTACAATATACATATATACAGTCAGTGGTCAGTATTACTTCAATATACATATATACAGTCAGTGGTCAGTATCACTACAATATACATATATACAGTCAGTGGTCAGTATTACTACAATATACATATATACAGTCAGTGGTCAGTATCACTACAATATACATATATACAGTCAGTGGTCAGTATCACTACAATATACATATATACAGTCAGTGGTCAGTATCACTACAATATACATATATACAGTCAGTGGTCAGTATCACTACAATATACATATATACAGTCAGTGATTGTGTCACCAGCAACAACACGTTGCTCAGTTTTGTTCCAGTAAGTTATGAACCATAATAACGTTTAAACGAATCCGCGGAAAACTCCGGAAGTGACGTAGTACGTCCTGCTCAGCGGATACGAAGATAAAAATATATAACATTCGTAATATTGATGTTTTTTTCTAATGTTGTATTTGAGGAGTTAAACAATAAAGATAGTTATAATATTAAAATACAGTTTCATGTATTTGTCTACGTTTAAACGAATCCGCGGAAGTGACGTGAAATTCCACATCTCGTCTGTGAAAGAATGTTCCACGTTGTAATGTGAGAATTTACACAATAAAATACTAATAATGAAAACATTATGTTTTATATTTAGCACTTTGATTTGCCTTATATATACTATATAAAAAACCTACAGTTGAGTGTTTAGAAATACAGCCTAATGGCTTGTTTGACTAATTTGCATTTGTTTTGAATTGTTGTGAAAAACAATATACAAAGAGAAGCATTTTTTTATTTTATGTTCCATACATAGTTATTTAAAAACACAATTTTCTAATTTTGCAGTTGATGAATATTAATAGCAAAGACTAAAGGGGAAAAACATAAGTATATTTATGTGTGGGATGTAGTTTGATTTAAAATCACACTGCATTATTAGTTGTTTTAAATAAATTACTTTTTTGAAATATCAATTTATGGTAGGCCTAACATATTCATTATTATATTCAGAAGATGATCCTCATTCAATCACCGTGGTTTATATCCTTTTGTAGCCTTTACTGAGACTACCTTTTCAAAATTAAGAAGGGACTAGTTTTAAGAAGCATTTTCAGGAAATTAAAAGGATAAGCAGATTGTTACCGAGGTTTTTGTTCACTGAGTAAGATGTATATAGCTTTGTTTGGGTATGTATACATATACAACATTTGTATATATATGGCATTTTGGCACACTTCTACCTCAGCACTACTGCACAAAGACAAAACTCACATCTCATTCAACCATTTCACAAGCTGAGAAAAGGGTCATGACATGGGTCAGAGCAGTGGTTCCCAACCTTTTTCCTTGGTGCCCCCCCTACTCATGTCTAAGAAAAGCTGACCCCCCCTTTGAAACTGAAGTTGAGGTAACTCTGGAGATAGAGCTGGGTCAGAGGATATCAGAGGTCATAAATGATGAACCAATCATCGGCTCTGCTCCTATAGGCCCAATGGTGTTCATATGGACAACATGCACCTTTGGCTGGAAGGCCCGTGTTGAAAGTGTGTGTTATCATTTAGAGCAGACACCCACGGTGAATCAGATGGTTTATGTTATACAAGGCTGCATTACAGAGAATTTTATTATGACTCTCATGAAGGTTGTGTAGAGGAATAGAAACCAGTCTCTCCAGGCAAGCACACAGAATATGGTCTGCTCTATCTTTATTCTCCATGCCAAGTATGAGCTCTTATCCTCTGGCAGAAGATATGGGTAAACTTAACATTTCTAAACTATAAAAACGTAGATGATGATATAGGCCTAATTTGGACCTACCTCAATTAAAACTTTAAATAAAGTTGCTTGAGATTGAGGGTGTGTAATAGCTTCATGATATGAAGCATGGTTGTGTTGCTCTTGTCTGTTTGTGAAAGATGAGCAATAGATTGTTGCTGTGTGATGTGCTTCAGTCTAGCCTATATCACTTTGTTCATGTTGTTTTTTATTTTAAGTATGTCAGCTGTATGATAAAACAATATGTCAAGTGTTATTTGTGAAGCATTTGAACTCAAGGCAAATATCCCTCTGGGGACAATAAAGTATCTCCTGCTAAGTGGTCTCCATGATGTGTACAAATTAAAACCTTGTTGTAGGACTATAGCAAACACATCGTTGGAAAGGTCTCAACCTGGAGAGGAACATATGTCAGTCTGAAGAGGATACATTACTCCTGCTTGAAATATTGACCTCTGAACCTTGAACCCAGTCCATGTATGAAGGCCTGTCATTTAGCAACAGAAGGTTCTACACACATAAAACCAGCTGTTATAGAAAGCTCTGGACCTCAGCTGTCATGTAGATATGGTCACCAAATTACCTACTGTAAGCACTGTCAAATATGGTAATGAGCTATTTTCACCTATTTAACGATTCGATTTTTAAAATCTGATGACACCAGCGTGTTCTCCATCCCAAAAAACCCCAGGGTGTATCCAAAACTATACACTGCCAACTTCTACTTATGAGAAATATACCAATATACTTTAAAACTACAACTCCCATAAGAAACGCCACAGAAGCTGTTACAAAGCTTGAGCACTTGTAGTTCTTCCGGGTGGGGGGACTCGTTGGGCTCCTCTTTCTGCTGTCTGCCGTGAAATGGCCCGCCGGCCGGCCGAGCTCACAATATATGAGACAAATACATGAAACTGTATTTTATTATTATAACTATCTTTATTGTTTAACTCCTCAAATACAACGTTAGAAAAAAACATAAATATTACGAATATTATATATTTTTATCTTCATATCCGCTGAGCGGGACGTACTACGTCACTTCCGGAGTTTTCCGCGGATTCGTTTAAACGTTATTATGGTTCATAACTTACTGGAACAAAACTGAGCAACGTGTTGTTGCTCGGATCATATCGTAATGTTCTGTATTACAGCCTATACTGTAATATTTCACCGGTAATAAGACCGAAATAATATTATTAAAGTAAAGAAATGAATACAATGATAACATCTAAATAAATGTTGATAGATGTAGCATTATAGTTTAAAAAATATAAATCAACAAAAAAGCAATCCAGCTTCCCTGGCCGAAATATACCGAAATAATAACATAAAAAGAAATACATATAAACCATGATAATATATCGTGAATAATGTTGATTAAAACAGCGGTTATTGGGCTAAAAATACCAATAATAACTGTCACAGATTTCGAGTTAAGGGGCGGGGGGCGGGTTTTTTTCTTTCGTCGGTATTTGACGGTGAGGGAATAACATGAATGTCTATCTGACGGACCCCCCTCGTCGAAAAATAACGTCAAGGGTACCCCTATTTGGTTGAAACTTGACGCCAGGGTCCTTGACCATGCGTCATACATTTGACGAGTAGGGAGTGAGACTGTGTTGCTCCAACTGAATAAATCCTGCCATGCTCAGAAGACAGCCAATTGGGGACAGTTGCAGAAGTCCACAGGAAACAGAGGCAGGAGTTTGGCACCGACCCAGAGGAGGACCCTCTGTAAAGAGGGTCCTCCTCTGGGTCAAGCATCCAAATGCAGCTGACAAGAGACTAGGGAATATGACGGCAGAAACTTCTGTCTGGTCATGAGGCAAAGCTGGCAGTTATGAGACACTCAGAGACCTGTCTGCCAAAGAAGCAGAAGAGGAGGCTCCGGACTGCAGCATCAAGATATGCAAACGACCAAGAGTGAAACTTCACTTCATGTGTGTCCCCTTCAATAAGTGCTCTTAAGAAATGTTATGTTTATTGTCTCCCCCATCTGTTAGAAGAAATGTACTCCCATGTTCAGGATACATTTCATAGCATGTGTTTATTTATTCATGACGTTTTTATTGGTCTGTTTCATACTGCTGAGATTTTGCAGCTAATACAACACTGCGAATTAATTACTCTATATATCAGATAATATTCAATCAATAAAATTAATTTCAGTCAGATTTTTTCAAAGACTACATTTATTTCAATTTTTATCTACTGATCTCCATATAAAGACGTCTTCCTCTTGACTGCAGTAGGAGGCACCGATCAATCCATTTAGAGCGCTACAGGATTCAAATGACATCATCTAAACTCAATATATTACATTATGACATTACTGGACTACATATATTGAATTAAATTATAAATGCAACACTTTTATTTTTGTGTGCACACCTGTGCAATAATCATGTTGTCTAATCAGCATCTTGATATGCCACACCTGTGAGGAGGATGGATTATCTCTGCTCACTAACAGATTTAGACAGATTGGTGAACTATATTTGAGAGAAATAATAAGCCTTTTGTGTACATAGAAAAAGTCTTTGAGTTCAGCTCATGAAAAATGGGGGCAAAAACTAAAAAATTGCGTTGTTCAGTGTAATTACTACTTTTACTGCTTTTTGAACCAGTCTCTAATGTACCAATTCATGTTTTTCTTTTCTGTTCTACAGGAATACCAACACCTCATGCAAATATGACAACATCACCTACAAAGTCCAATCAGGATCTCCTACTGTCTACCAGCTGAGAACAAAGAAAGAGAAGATTGGAACTCTGACAAGAATGACTCTTGGTGAAAAAGATCCAAACAAGATAAACAAAACCATCTTACTTGTTGGTGAAACAGGAACAGGAAAATCTACTCTGATCAACACTCTGGTCAACTACACCATGGGAGTGGAGTGGGAGGATGATGTCTGGTTTAAGATTGTAGAGGAGGAGAAGAGAAGGCAATCAGAAAGTCAGACATCAGATGTGATCGTGTACCAGATCTTTGGTTTTGAAGATAAAACTCTGCCCTACTCTCTGACCATCATCGATACTCCTGGATACGGAGACACCAGAGGGATCGAACAAGATGAAATCATCAGTCAAAGATTATTAGACTGGTTCCAGTCAGAGGATGGAGTTCATGAGATTAATGCAGTGGGTCTGGTGGTGAAAGGGAGTGTGAATCAACTGAGTGACCGACTGAGTTGTATCTTTAATTCAGTGATCTCTCCGTTTGGAAAAAACATAGAGGAGAATATAGTCGCCCTCGTCACACACTCAGATGGTCTGACACCTGAAAATGTTCTACAAGCTCTCAAGGATGCAAACATTAAATGTGCCAAAGATGAAGATGATGAGCCTGTTCATTTTATGTTCAACAACCACCAGAAAACACAGAAAACAAAGAAAAATAAGGTTGCTCTAAAAGCTGCATGGGACTTATCAATGAACCAGATGGGTGAATTTGCTGATTTCCTGACTAAACAAAACCCTCAGACCCTGATGACAACTGTTGAAGTTATGAAATCCCAAATCAGACTGACAGCCTGCATCGACAACATGCAGGAGAGAATCAAGGAGATTGATCTAAAACAGACAGAAATCCAACAGACTCAGGAAGTTCTGAAGAAACATGAAGAAGAGATGAAGAAGAATGAGAAGTTCACTGTTGAAGTTGATGAGCCCTACAAAGCTAAACAAAGAGTTGTTAGAGAGAGGAGGTGGTGGGCACTTGGGTTAAACTATGGAGGAGCTGTCTGCTGTACTGTCTGTGAGGAGAACTGCCACTATCCATGCACACTGGCCTTGTATCCAGTACAATGTGAGGTTATAAAAGATGGCCACTGCACTGTATGTACCGGGAAGTGTCCTGCATCAGTTCATGTGAAGGAAGAACAATGCATTTACTGTGAGGGTGAGTGTTCAGATGAATCAAGGCATCCCAAAAACCCCTGGATCTATGTGACCAAGACAAGGAAAGTTCAGAAGACCCTGGAAGATATTAAGGAGAAGTATGAAAAGAACAAAGCAGGAGGTGAGATAAAGTTGAGCCTTTTGGAAACTCTTGAGAAAAACATGGAAGAACTTCAGAAAGAAAAAGATCAGTTGTTGGAAAAGTCCTTTCAGCATGTTGTCCACCTGGAGCAGATCGCCCTGAATGTAAATTCACTGTCCACTCGTGTCCACTTGGACTTCCTGATTGAGAAGATGAAGGAGAAAGGAGATGCAGAGAAGGAGAGGAAACTGGAAGAGATGAAAAGTCAAATGGATAAAAAAGAAGGAATCAAGGCAGCGCTGCGCTACAAGTTTGGTAAACTAAGAGAAGCAATGGGTGTTGGTAAGATTTAACCTAGTGATAAAGAAGTAGATGAACAGAATCATGGTGAGCAGACAGCTGTGTAGAAAACAAGTTCCATACTGATGATCAAATTTTTCATTATAGTTCTATTAAATGAATCTATTAAATGGGATGAGATTAAAAATGTAATCACCTTTTAAATGTTAAATGTGTAATTCATGGAAACAGCTGCTTCTGTGATATAATGACTGTTTCTGTTTGATCTTGTAGTTTCATGTTTAATCATCATCCTTCTGTATCACTAACTGAAGTCAGATCATAAATACATTTATCGTTCTTAAGTGTTCTTTGTGTAAGTTTAATGTTTTAATGCTTTTCTAACGTGCTATTGAGTAGATAAAAGGCTGTGATTTATTCTGATGTTGGTGTGATGATGACAGAAGTAAACTGGTGGTGGGACCGTAACACATCACTGACATTAATAAATATCCATATAAAGATGTTAAACATGATATTTCCTCATCTTGTTGATCAGTTTGTTCAGAGGATATTACAGAACTGAACTCAGACACAAATATTCTGCTCAACTTGCACACTTCAGCCATGAAATCTAATGGACTTTCATTTGATGCATATTATAATCAATATATGTGATTATATATTTTCTACCCTTGTGTATTCATGTGTATTCATGCCTAATAACCAGTTATAATATTTCAGAAGAGGCCATGTGGAAACATGTTGAAAACGTCATGTTGTACTTTTATTTTTTATTTTGAGTGATTCCATGTATTTACAATATATATTGGGACTGGAGGCTAGTGTGAGTGGTGACTGGTAGCTGGAGAGGTACCAGTCATCCTCCTGGAAACTACCTAACTGATCGCTGTGCTGTGCATGTTAATTCATATCAATGCATGTCTATATGTTTCTCTTTGTGTGGAAATGAAGCAAAATAACAACAATGTAAAGAAAATCATTATATTCTGTTGTTCCTCATGAAATCACATCCTGACTGATGCAGTTTTCTGTCAAATATTAATAAAATGTCTGCTTGAAACCAGTTTGCTCAGAGTGTCTTCACTGGATCATCAGCAGCTTTTTGAGTCTGATGAACTTTCTGCTCAACTTTCTTCAATAAATGACAATTGGTCTTTGTTATACAATTCTATATCATAGACTTAGTCCTTGAAACTAGAAACAATGATATATTCACATACATACATAGATAAAGTATACACTTTCGTTCTGAATTATGTGTTGAAACATTGAATGTGAATCAGTCTAATAAAGTTCAGGTCAAACCCAATAACACTTGTGATGTTTAGTATTTGATATCAAACATTGTTGATATAAAATAATTGGAGGACGTAGAGACAGAAACTCTCCACCTTTTGGTAATGTTTCCTTTCATGTTTCAGTTGTACCTCAAGACATGATCAGTCAATCAGAAAACACTCATATTATTATTATATAAATACAGAAGATAATCAGTTTGGGAGTCTGATAACTGACGATATGAAACAAAGTTTATTATCCAATCAGAAAGAGGATTTGAACATGTTTTATTTGGTGACTCCTTTTGTCTCAGTGAGTTTCTCTGTTTCTATTTAGTATTTTATTGGTTGTTATGCTGATTATGTTTCATTGTTTAAAACTTGGTTGTTATTAAAAAGTGTCCTAAAGTCAATAAAGTTTTGATTTGAAGGGAGAAGATAAAGCAGCAGTGATGTTTCCTTTTGACCAGCAGGTGGTGAAAGAAACTAACTGAAGCTGAAACACCCACTGGAGCTGGAAATTATACATCCTTTATAGTTTACATAGTTTAATAACATGGAAATATAATCACTGTCAAATATAAATCTAATCACACTGTTAATAAATATATCATCTACCTCATAAAGAAACCATTTACATTAATCATCCCATATTTATTCCAGCACCCTTTGCACTCGGCACTATTGTCTTACTCTTAACAAAGTCCATTGTTGTTGTTGGTTAATATATAGAGTTATATTTATATCTTTATGTTTTTAATATATATAGTATTGTTTAACTCTTGACCCTTGTGTTGTCTTCAGGTCAAATTTGACCTGTTTTCAAAATATCTATATCAGAAATATGGGTTTCTCTTTAACTACCTAGTTTTAATTACCCCAAAAATAACATGGATGATTCTTTGCAAGTAGAAAAAAGATCAGATCTTTACTTTCATTCAATTTTGGGTGTTTTATTCAATATTTGGAAACAGTCGCCTCACTGAACGTTGATACATGTCTGTGATTATCCTTCTATTAATCCTTCTATTCTATTAATAATATCAGTCTAAATAATTCAAAATTTCTGCTTTTTTAAATCAAGAATTAGATTTAATTTCCTATAAATTAAGTTTATGAATGAAGTATATGAATTCCAAAAATAAGTGAAAAACTTAGTAATAAGTTATTTAGTGGTATTTATAAATGGTAGAGATAAGAAGAGTTAAATGTCAAAGAAAGCACCAAAACATTGAAAAAAGAGACAAAAACATGTTGACTTTCAGTTTTGACCGGGAGGACTGGTGTTCACGGTCGAATGGAAGACAACACAAGGGTTAACAAAGTCCATTGTTGTTGTTTTTTGATATATCTAGTTATATTTATATCTTTATGTCAGGGACAAAGCAATGAGGAGAACAGGAGTTTTCATTGAAAGGTTTTTTATTAACCTTAAAAACTGCTAAACAACCCTGGTCCAGAGGTTGCTTTATTTGGATATTCTGTTTCTTTGTCAGACCATAATCTCTCTGTACAAAGTACTGTTATTTATGGAATGCCATCCATCCATCCATCCATCCATCTTCGTCTGCTTATCCGGTGTCGGGTCGCGGGGGGAGCAGCTCCAGCAGGGGACCCCAAACTTCCCTTTCCCGAGCAACATTAACCAGCTCCGACTGGGGGATCCCGAGGCGTTCCCAGGCCAGGTTGGAGATATAATCCCTCCACCTAGTCCTGGGTCTTCCCCGAGGCCTCCTCCCAGCTGGACCTCCCTCCACCTAGTCCTGGGTCTTCCCCGAGGCCTCCTCCCAGCTGGACGTGCCTGGAACACCTCCCTAGGGAGGCGCCCAGGGGGCATCCTTACCAGATGCCCGAACCACCTCAACTGGCTCCTTTCGACGCAACGGAGCAGCGGCTCTACTCCGAGCTCCTCACGGATGACTGAGCTTCTCACCCTATCTCTAAGGGAGATACCACCCTCCTGAGGAAACCCATTTCAGCCGCTTGTACCCTGGATCTCGTTCTTTTGGTCATGACCCAGCCTTCATGACCATAGGTGAGGGTAGGAACGAAAACTGACCGGTAGATCGAGAGCATTGCCTTCTGGCTAAGCTCTCTTTTCGTCCACAACGGTGCGATAGATTGAATGCAATACCGCACCCGCTGCGCCCGATTCTCCGACCAATCTCCCGCTCCATTGTCCCCTCACTGCAAACAAAACCCCAAGGTACTTGAACTCCTTCACTTGGGGTAAGGACTCATTCCCTACCTGGAGAAGGCATTCCATCGGTTTCCTGCTGAGAACCATGGCCTCAGATTTGGAGGTGCTGATCCTCATCCCAACCGCTTCACACTCGGGTTGCGAACCGATCCAGTGAGTGCTGAAGGTCGCAGGCCGATGATGCCATCAGGACCACGTCATCTGCAAAGAGCAGCGATGAGATCCCCAGCCCACCAAACTGCAACCCCTCCCCACCCCGACTACGCCTCGATATCCTGTCCATAAATATTACAAACAGGATTGGTGACAAAGCGCAGCCCTGGCGGAGGCCAACCCTCACCTGAAACGAGTCCGACTTACTACCGAGAACCCGGACACAGCTCTCACTTTGGTCATACAGAGATTGGATGGCCCTGAGTAGAGACCCCTCACCCCATACTCCCCAAGCACCTCCCACAGTATCTCCCGGGGACCCGGTCATACGCCTTCTCCAAATCCACAAAACACATGTAGACCGGTTGGGCATACTCCCAGGCTCCCTCCAGGATCCTTGCGAGAGTGAAGAGCTGGTCCGTTGTTCCACGACCAGGACGGAATCCGCATTGTTCCTCCTCAACCCAAGGTTCGACTATCGGCCGAACCCTCCTTTCCAGCACCTTGGAGTAGACTTTACCAGGGAGGCTGAGAAGTGTGATACCCCTATAATTGGCACACACCCTCTGGTCCCCCTTTTTAAAAGGGGAACCACCACCCCAGTCTGCCACTCCTTTGGCACCGTCCCAGACTTCCACGCAATGTTGAAGAGGCGTGTCAACCAGGACAGCCCCTCCACACCCAGAGCCTTGAGCATTTCTGGACGGATCTCATCAATCCCGGGGCTTTGCCACTGTGGAGTTGTTTGACTACATCAGTGACTTCCGCCTGGGAAATCGACGACAATCCCCGTTATCCTCCAGCTCTGCCTCTAACATAGAGGGCGTATTAGTCGGATTCAGGAGTTCCTCAAAGTGCACCTTCCACCGCCCTATTACCTCCTCAGTTGAGGTCAACAGTGTCCCATCCTTACTGTACACAGCTTGGATGGTTCCCCGCCCCCTCCTGAGGTGGCGAACAGTTTTCCAGAAGCACTTTGGTGCCGACCGAAAGTCCTTCTCCATGTCTTCTCCAAACTTCTCCCACACCCGCTGCTTTGCCTCTTTCACGGCAGAGGCTGCAGCCCTTCGGGCCCTTCGGTACCCTGCAACTGCCTCCGGAGTCCTCCGGGATAACATATCCCGGAAAGACTCCTTCTTCAGTCGGACGGCTTCCCTGACCACCGGTGTCCACCACGGTGTTCGTGGGTTACCGCCCCTTGAGGCACCTAAGACCCTAAGACTTTGAACATTGCCCACTCGGATTCAATGCCCCCAGCCTCCACAGGGATGCACGAAAAGCTCCGCCGGAGGTGTGAGTTGAAAGTCTGTTGGACAGGGGCCTCCTCCAGACGTTCCCCAATTTACCCGCACTACACGCTTGGGCTTACCAGGTCTGTCCAGAGTCTTCCCCACCCCTGACCCAACTCACCACCAGATGGTGATCGGTTGACAGCTCTGCCCCTCTCTTCACCCGAGTGTCCAAAACATACGGCCTCAGATCAGATGACACGATTATGAAATCGATCATTGACCTTCGGCCTAGGGTGCTCTGGTACCAGGTACACTTATGAGCATCCCTATGTTCGAACATGGTGTTCGTTATAGACAATCCATGACTAGCACAGAAGTCCAACAACAAACAACCACTCTGGTTTAGATCAGGGAGGCCGTTCCTCCCAATCACGCCTCCAGGTGGTGTCTCCATCATTGCCCACGTGTGCGTTGAAGTCCCCAGCAGAACAATGGAGTCCCCCACTGGAGCCCCATGCAGGACTCCAGTCAAGGTCTCCAAGAAGGCCGAATACTCCGAACTCCTGTTTGGTGCATATGCACAAACAACAGTCAGAGTTTTCCCCCACAACCCACAGGCGTGGGAGGCGACCCTCTCGTCCCACCGGGTAAACCCAACACAGCGGCGCCAGCCGGGGCTTGTGAGTATCCCCACACCCGCCCGGCGCCTCACACCCTGGGCAACTCCGGAGAAGAAAAGAGTCCAACCCCTATCCAGGAGCATGGTTCCAGAACCGAGACTGTGCGTAAGAGGTAAGCCCCACCAGATCTAACCGGTAGCGCTCCACCTCCCGCACCAGTTCTGGCTCCTTCCCCCACAGAGAGGTGACGTTCCACGTCCCCAGAGCCAGCGTCTGCCGCCCGGGTCTGGTCCTTCGAGGCCCCTGACCTTCACTGCCACCCATGTGGCATCGCACCCGACACCAACGGTTCCTCCCACAGGTGGTGGGCCCATGGGCTGGAGAGATGGGAGCCGCGTAGCTTGTTCGGGCTGTGCCCGGCCGGGCTCCGTGGCAAACCCGGCCACCAGGCGCTCGCTGACGAGCCCGCCGTCTGGGCCTGGCTGCAGACGGGGGCCCCGGGCTTCCTCCGGGCAGGGTCACTCCATCTCTGCCTAGCTTTTTCATTGGGGTTTTTGAACCATTCTTTGTCTGGCCCCTCACCTGAGACCACTTTGCCTTGGGAGACCCTACCAGGAGCACAAAGCTCCAGACAACACAGCCCTCAGGTTCACAGAGACACACAAACCTCTCCACCACGATAAGGTGATGGTTATGGAATGATTATTGCTAAAAGCATAATTCTAAGACTCTGGAAATCAGACACTATTCCTCAATTCAAAACATGGTTGACTTACCTCACAGGAATACTCCACATTGAGAGACTGTGGTATGGTGTTATAGGCAACCTTGATAAGTTTTACAATATATGGCAACCATTTCTGGATCATCTTACCCACTTTAACACTGACCCTGATCAGTAATGTAAGGCATTGTGTGCTGTCTGTTCTGCCCTCTGCTGAGTTTTTGCTTGTGCTTCTTTGCTGAAATTGCATACGCCCTGGTTGCTCTTAGGGTTTTTTTTAATTTCTCTTTTATTTTTCCCTTTTTTTTTCTTACATTGTCATTATTAATGAATGATGTTGATAATTGTTCAGATTGTTTTATTTCTGCTGATATTATTCACTGAGTTGTATACATCTTCTAAGTGTATTTTGTTTTCTTTTTTTGTAAAATGAAAAATCTTAAACATACTTTAAAAAAACAACAACAAAAAAACTGCTAAACAATATAAAACAAGAACTTAATATCTGGGCCTTTTAAAAGATGTCAACAAAATATAATTATACTCAAAATAGCAACAACAAAACAGGATGTGTGACGAGGGAGCAGGGAATGTGGACCCAAACGCAGAGGAAGGCAGGCAGGCAGGAGATGGTTGAACTCAGGGATTTTATTAGAACAAAAAACAACAGCACAAGGGCTGGAAAACTGACAGGCAAAACAAAGGCAGGAGTAAACTGACAAAAACACAAGGCACAGGGAAACAACACTTCTCACAGGGGGCGAACAAAAGACGAACCAACAAGAGACAAAGGGAACACAGAGGCTAAATACATGAGGTGATGGGTAAATCAGAAACAGGTGAGACAACAGGTGAAGCACATCAGGGCGGGGCAGGACAATCAACAAAGGCGGGAAAACTCAGGAAGTAAATCGGACAAGACAGAAAACCAGACTATCAAAGTAAAACAGGAAGCGGGAACAACAGACAGAAAACATGGCATCAACTAAACACAGAAACTTAACACTAGACAACACAAGGGGGAACAGAACACAGGAATCAAAACACAATACACAGAACAGTAATACACACAACAGAAATATACAGAAACCCATAAACGGGACAACGGAAATAAAAGAAAACCCAAGGCAACACACTGATGCTACGTTTACACGTGGCCGGCTATTTTCATAAACGGACATTTCCCTCTCGGTTTTCAGAAAAGTGTTTGTTTATATGTACCCGTGTATATATGCCGTCAATGCAGTCAAGAGCACACCAGAGGGGTATTGCACAAAACCAGGATAAGGGATTAAGCCGGGATATTCAGGTTATCCTGGATGAATTTTGCTTTGACTCGGTTTCACGAAAGCAGAGGCACATAAATCACCATGGAGATTTATTCTGTGCATCTAGCCTGCTCCTGACCAGGCTAACTGCCAGGCTAACAGCTAGCCTGGTCCTGACCAGGCTAACAGCCAGTCTAACAGCTAGCCTGCTCCTGACCAGGCTAACAGCCAGGCTAACAGCTAGCCTGGTCCTGACCAGGCTAACAGCCAGTCTAACAGCTAGCCTGCTCCTGACCAGGCTAACAGCCAGGCTAACAGCTAGCCTGCTCCTGACCAGGCTAACAGCCAGGCTAACAGCTAGCCTGGTCCTGACCAGGCTAACAGCCAGGATTTATTTAATCCTGGAACCTTTTCTGTTCACTCAGCAGTGGTTTTACCCTTTTGTTATCAGCCTGGATTAAAATACAACAGGTGCATATTGCTTTTCATTTAAGTACTGTTATTATTTAAAGTTGTGACCATTATTTCTTTTTATAATTATAAATTTGTCATTGTTACTGTTATATTGCTGTATGAAGACTGCTGTTCATATTGTTGTAAGAAGTTTGATCAATATATTATGGTAGTTGTTGAGATAATTAGAAAAGGCTGATAAAATTTGAAATGAGTTTTAAATGAAGTCTGTTACTAAGGGCAACACATACAATGCTGTACATTTCTATAGTTCCCCAATGCACCTTAAATTATTTTAGTTTATAATTTTTTTTTTTTTTTTTAACAATAAGGTAAGTTTGTTCTGATTCTGATATTTGGCATTCTTAGCACACAATTTGTGCTGTCCAGTAAACTGGGACTATAATTTGGGAGGATTGTACAATTTAAGAACATATCCTAACTGTACAATCCTCCCACATTATAGACTTAGTTGACTGGACCAGTAACTATCTAGTGATGTAGGCTACTGTACATTCATGTAACAACAGGGAGAGGACACCATAATGGTTTTTGACCTTATATTTTGCCTGGGGGGAAATAACTGATGAATATACTCTGTTCCATTCATGTTTATAGTGTGCATGGAATTTATCACTTTATTATCTTTATAGTTTCTAGATTTTACAGTTCAATTTCTTCAGTGTCTTTATTTTCTATGTCCATATATACCAGGGAGCAAGGCATATAATATGTAGAGAGGGAAACTCGTCCGGTGTAGTGGTGTAACGAGAAGCTCAAGCCCACGTTAGCCAATCAGCCTAGGCTACATAACCTTAGTGATCGACTGGGAAGAAAAACGATAGGCCTAGGCTACATCTACTGCTCGAATAGGAAGTTATCTGAAAATTAAAATGTCGGGGCTTCAATATCATCTCCCGACATATGTTTAACTCTCTGTGAAGTAAAGCAGCTTCTTCATCAATGGTATCGTAGACAAAAGGAAATGGGATGTTTTGAGAAATAAAATGTTTTATAGTCTGCCTAACATGGTTAATAAACCAACATATTTTTTTTTTATTCATGCAGATAACAAACTGCGCTAAAATGCACCTGATCCAGACTGACTGAATGACACAATGTGTATGTGTGTGTATATATATATATATATATATATACACACACACACATTGTCGCCTTTTTGTCACTTTTTTGCCGCCTTTAAATAAGAATAAACCTCTATGTATAAGTGTGCCTGCTCTACATTACATTACATGTCATTTAGCTGATGCTTTTATCCAAAGTGACTTACAATTAAGTGCTTTCAACTGTGAAGGTTCAAACTTGAGACAACAAGTAAGTGCAAGTACATTAGCTTTAAATGAGCAAAACTACGAGGAGACATATGAAAGTGCAGGTACAAGATTTTGTTTTTCTTTATTTTATTTTTTTATCTGAAGTGTAGTTGGAAGAGATGTGTATTTAGCCTTCGGCGGAAGATGTGTAGGCTTTCGGCCATCCTGATGTCGATGGGGAGCTCGTTCCACCATTTGGGAGCCAGGACAGTGAACAGTCTGGATTTCGTTGAGTGATTATTTCTCCCTCGCTGTGAGGGGGCAGCAAGCAGGTTGGCTGATGCAGAGCGAAGTGGGCGGGTTGGGGTGTATGGTTTGACCATGTCCTGGATGTAAGCTGGGGCTGATCCGTTCATGGCCCTATATGTAAGTACTAGTGTACTGTATGAGTATTAGTGTACTGTATGAGTAGTCTTGAAGCGGATGCAGGCAGCAACTGGTAACCAGTGAAGAGAGCGGAGTAGTGTGAGAGAACTTGGGGAGGTTGACAAGCCGAGCTGCTGCGTTCTGAATGAGCTGCAGGGGTCGGATGGCACATGCAGGCAGGCCAATCAGGAGGGAGATGCAGTAGTCTAGACGTGAGATGACTAGAGCCTGAACCAAAACCTGAGCCTCCTTCTGCGTTAGAAGGGGACGTATCCTTCTGATGTTATGCAGCGTGTATCTACACGATCGGGTGGTTGCAGCAATGTTAGCAGTGAAGGAGAGTTGGTCGTCAAGTGTCACACCCAGGTTTCTATCAGTCTGGGTGGGGACTACCACAGGTTTCTATCAGTCTGGGTGGGGACTACCACAGAGTTGTCTATTGTTATAGTCAGGTCTTGGGTAGGAGAGCCCTTCCCTGGAAGGAAAAGGAGCTCAGTCTTGTCAAGGTTGAGTTTCAGATGGTGTGTGGACATCCAAGAAGAGATGTCAGTCAGACAGGCCGAGATACGTGCTGCTACTTGAGTTTCAGACTCAGGAAAGGAGAGAATTAGTTGGGTGTCATCTGCGTAGCTGTGATAAGAAAAGCCGTGCGACTGAATGACAGACCCGAGACTTGGGGTACAGGGAAAAGAGGAGGGGACCCAGGACTGATCCCTGGGGAACCCCAGTTTTGAGTGGGCATTGGGGAAACAGCCAGTTGACAAGGAGATGTTAATGAAGAAGAAGGTCAGGAGCAATGGACTGGAGAAGGTGAGAAGGGATAGGATCCAGGGTTCAGGTGGTTGGACGGGCAGAGGTAATCAAAGTAAGAATTTGATTTGGAGCTAGAGGGGTGAAAGAGGAAAGAGTACTGGATGTGATGGATGGTAAGGTGATTTCAGGAGGTGTGGTGGAGAATGAAGAGTGAATGTCATCTATCTTTTTTACAAAGTAGTTGACAAAGTGGGTTGGTAGGAGGGAAGAGGGAGGAAGTGGAGTCTAGCGATTATGGAAAAAAGTTTTTGGGGGTTTGAAAAAGAGGATTCAATTTTGGTTTGATAAAAAGAGCTTTTTGCAGCACAAATAGAGGCAGCGAAGGAGGAAAGAAGAGACTGATAAGTAAGCAGATCATCTGGGTGTTTAGATTTCCGCCATTTCCTTTCTGCTGCTCGTATGGTTGATCATTCAGCACGTACTGAGTCAGATAACCACGGCGCTGGGGAGGACTTGCAAGCTTGTCGTGAAGTAAGGGCAGAGAGAGTTGAGAGAAGAGGATAGAGTAGAAAGGAGAGTGTCTGTGGCAGCGTTGGGCGGCATGAGCAAGAAAGAGTCAAATGGAGGGAGGGTAGATAGAGAACATGCCGCCAGAGAAGAAGGAGAGAGTGAACGAATATTACGGCGGACAGGTACAGTGTCTCTTGAGATATGGTTGTGAGCTTGGGAGAGTGGGAGAGAGTAAGAGATGAAGAAATGGTCTGAGATATGGAGTGGAGTAACAGTGAGGTTGGATGTAGAGCAGTTTCTGGTGAATATGAGATCTAGGTGGTTGCCAACTTTGTGAGTGGGTGGTGAAGGAGAGAGTGAGAGAGCAAAAGAAGAGAGAAGATGTAGAAAGGCAGCTGACTTCTCGGTTTGGATGTTGAAGTTGCCCAGAAGTACCAGTGGAGGGCCAGTTTCAGGGATGTTTGAAAGAATGACATCCAGCTCCTCCAGAAACTCCCCCAGAGGACCTGGTGGGCGGTAGATAACAATGATGACTAGTTGTTCCGGATGAGTTATGGTGACAGCATGAAGTTCAAAAGAGAGAGGAGTGAACTGTGGCAGTTGGTAGAGAGAAAATCTCCACTTGGGGTTAATGAATAGGCCTGTCCCCCCACAACTCCCAGTGGGTCTGGGTGTGTGGGTGAAAGAGGAGGCAGAAGAGAGAGCAGCAGGTGTGGATGTGTTGGTGGGTGTAATCCCGGGCTTTGTGAGAGAGCAGGAAGTCAAGAGATTTCAGGCTGGCAAAGTCAGAGATGAACTCAGTCTTGCGAGTGGCAGACTGGCAGTTCCACAGGCCACCTTCAACAAGGTGTTGAGTGTGTGTGGAACGGGTGGGATTGGTAAGAGAGGGGTTGTGGAAATGTTGCGAGCTGATGCGTGGTTTGTAGTATCTCCGAGAGGAAACACGGACAGGAATGGAGAAGCAGCACATTTCCGGATGAAGACACCGAGCAATGTAAGTGAGATATGAGAAGACTCCTGCGTAGACTCCTGCGTAAACTCCTTTGTCTTTGTCCTCCAAGTCTTCGTCCAATGAGGCTGCCGCGGAAGCTGCCACTTCATGCAAATGCCAATGTTAAATACAAAGAGGAGATTGGTGTTTGCTACAGGTGGGAAGGCCACACCCTGGCTAATCAGTCAAAGCACCTGAGAGCCGTTAACCTCCCCTCCCAAAATTCACACTTCACAATAACTAGTTTCATTTTAACAAGAACCACTAAATTTGGCCTAACACAACCAGTCCAGCAGAAAACACACAGCAGCAGTAGAAAGTAGAAAAGTAGAAGAAGCAGCAAAAACCCAAATAAAGTAAGTACTTAGCGTTAATCAAGCAGTCCAGTATTCAGTTCCTTCAGAAATCCAAAGCACACACAGAGCTCTACCCACTGAGCCAACCCGGCCACAGCACATACTGTACTTTGACCTCCTGTTTCTGCAGAACTGTCATCACAGACTGTTGATAACTTCATTGTTTTTCATCTCTATGAAAGTTAATCAGTTATTTTGGGCGAAACACTGCAGTCTGATTGGTTGCTCTGGTCATGTGATTTCAGAGAAACAACTCAGAGACGTGATGCTGATTGGACAGACTGAGAGAGGACGTGAGGAGGTGAAGACTGAGAGAGGAGGTGAAGACTGAGAGAGGAGGTGAGGAGGTGAAGACTGAGAGAGGAGGTGAGGAGGTGAAGACTGAGAGAGGAGGTGAGGAGGTGAAGACTGAGAGAGGAGGTGTGGAGGTGAAGACTGAGAGGAGGTGAGGAGGTGAAGACTGAGAGATGAAGACTGAGAGAGGAGGTGAGGAGGTGAAGACTGAGAGAGGAGGTGTGGAGCTGAAAATTTCGAGAGGACGTGAAGAGGTGAAGACTGAGAGAGGAGGTTAGGAGGTGAAGAATGAGAGGAGGTGAGGAGGTGAAGACTGAGAGAGGAGGTATGGAGGTGAAGACTGAGAGAGGAGGTGAAGACTGAGAGAGGAGGTGAGGAGGTGAAGACAGAGAGGACGTGAGGAGGTGAAGACTGAGAGAGGAGGTGTGGAGGTGAAGACTGAGAGGAGGAGGAGGTGAAGGAGGGAGGTGAAGACTGAGAGAGGAGGTGAGGAGGTGGAGGGAAGGAGGTGAAGACAGAGAGGAGGTGAGGAGGTGAAGACAGAGAGGAGGTGAGGAGGTGAAGACAGAGAGGAGGTGAGAGGAAGACTGAGAGAGAGGAGGAGGTGAAGACAGAGAGGAGGTGAGGAGGGGAAGACTGAGAGAGGAGGTGAGGAGGTGAAGACTGAGAGAGGAGGTGTGGAGGTGAAGACTGAGAGAGGAGGTGAGGAGGTGAAGACTGAGAGAGGAGGTTAGGACTTGAAGAATGAGAGGGAGGTGAGGAGGTGAAGACTGAGAGAGGAGGTGTGGAGGTGAAGACTGAGAGATGAAGACTGAGAGAGGAGGTGAGGAGGTGAAGACTGAGAGAGGAGGTGAGGAGGTGAAGACAGAGAGGACGTGAGGAGGTGAAGACTGAGAGAGGAGGTTAGGAGGTGAAGAATGAGAGGAGGTGAGGAGGTGAAGACTGAGAGAGGAGGTGTGGAGGTGAAGACTGAGAGGGAGGTGAAGACAGAGAGGAGGAGGTGAGAGGTGAAGACAGAGAGGAGGTGAGGAGGTGAAGACTGAGAGAGGAGGTGAGGAGGTGAAGACAGAGAGGAGGTGAAGACTGAGAGAGGAGGTGAGGAGGTGAAGACTGAGAGAGGACGTGAGGAGGTGAAGACAGAGAGGAGGTGAGGAGGTGAAGACTGAGAGAGGAGGTGAGGAGTTGAAGACTGAGAAAGGAGGTGAGGAGTTGAAGACTGAGAGAGGAGGTGTGGAGGTGAAGACTGAGAGAGGAGGTGAGGAGTTGAAGACTGAGAGAGGAGGTGAGGAGTTGAAGACTGAGAGAGGAGGTGTGGAGGTGAAGACTGAGAGAGGAGGTGTGGAGGTGAAGACAGAGAGGAGGTGAGGAGGTGAAGATTGAGAGAGGACGTGAGGAGGTGAAGACTGAGAGAGGAGGTGAAGACTGAGAGAGGAGGTGTGGAGGTGAAGACTGAGAGAGCAGGTGTGGAGGTGAAGACTGAGAGAGGAGGTGTGGAGGTGAAGACTGAGAGAGGAGGTGTGGAGGTGAAGACTGAGAGAGGAGGTGAGGAGGTGAAGACAGAGAGGAGGTGAGGAGGTGAAGACTGAGAGAGGAGGTGAGGAGGTGAAGACTGAGAGAGGACGTGAGTAGGTGAAGACTGAGAGAGGAGGTGAGGAGGTGAAGACTGAGAGAGGAGGTGAGGAGGTGAAGACAGAGAGGAGGTGAGGGAGGTGAAGACTGAGAGAGGAGGTGAGGAGGTGAAGACTGAGAGAGGAGGTGTGGAGGTGAAGACTGAGAGAGGAGGTGTGGAGGTGAAGACTGAGAGAAGAGGTGTGGAGGTGAAGACTGAGAGAGGAGGTGAGGAGGTGAAGACAGAGAGGAGGTGAGGAGGTGAAGACAGAGAGGAGGTGAGGAGGTGAAGACTGAGAGAGGAGGTGAGGAGGTGAAGACAGAGAGGAGGTGAGGAGGTGAAGACTGAGAGAGGAGGTGAGGAGGTGAAGACTGAGAGAGGAGGTGAGGTGGTGAAGACTGAGAGAGGAGGTAAGGAGGTGAAGACTGAGAGAGGAGGTGTGGAGGTGAAGACTGAGAGAGGAGGTGAAGACTGAGAGAGGAGGTGAGGAGGTGAAGACAGAGAGGAGGTGAGGAGGTGAAGACTGAGAGAGGAGGTGAGGAGGTGAAGACAGAGAGGAGGTGAGGAGGTGAAGACTGAGAGAGGAGGTGTGGAGGTGAAGACTGAGAGAGGAGGTGAGGAGGTGAAGACAGAGAGGAGGTGAGGAGGTGAAGACTGAGAGAGGAGGTGAGGAGAAGACTGAGAGAGGACGCCAGGAGGTGAAGACAGAGAGGAGGTGAGGAGGTGAAGACTGAGAGAGGAGGTGAGGAGGTGAAGACTGAGAGAGGAGGTGAGAAGGTGAAGACTGAGAGAGGAGGTGAGGAGGTGAAGACAGAGAGGAGGTGAGGAGGTGAAGACTGAGAGAGGAGGTGAGGAGGTGAAGACTGACATGCGTGTAAAGCTTCAATTGGCTACTTTTTAGGCCTAAGACCACCTCTTCTGGGGATTTTCCACTGTATGAAGTCATTTTGCTGATCTTGCATTTTGAATGTTTACGCTTAAGGCGTTTTTGGTATGAACTTTTCACCGGATGGACTATCCGCAACTAGCGCGACTGCTTCAGTGGTATATGATCGTGGCTATTAGCGACTGTATAACAGCAGACCATCTGTGGATTGTCAGCAGCTACACAGCAACTGAAGACTGCACGAGGGGGGAGAGTCTTTGTGTAGCACTGAGGAAGGCAGCCGCTGGGAGCAGTAAGACAGAGAAAGTCTGTGACTCCCATCAGGCAGACACATTGACATCTCCTATCTATATCACATTAATACACGCTGTATTTGTCCCCATAATTCAATTAAAAACCAGATTTATCATATTTTTGCCACACCAACTTCTCATTCAATGTGTTTCTTTATTTTCATGACTATTTTCATGTAGATTCTCACTGAAGGCATCAAAACTATGAAAGAACACATATGGAATTATGTACTTAACAAAAAAGTGTGAAATAACTGAAAACATGTCTTATATTTTACATTCTTCAAAGTAGCCCCCCTTTGCTTTTTGTGATAACTCTGCAAACCCTTGGTGTTCTCTCAATGAGCTTCATGAGGTAGTCACCTGAAATGGTTTTACCTTCACAGGTGTGCTTTGTCAGGGTTCATTAGTGGAATTATTTCCCTTATTAATAAAAAAGCAAAGGGTGGCTACTTTGAAGAATCTAAAATATAAGACATGTTTTCAGTTATTTCACACTTTTTTGTTAAGTACATAATTCCATATGTGTTCATTCATAGTTTTGATGCCTTCAGTGAGAATCTACAATGTAAATAGTCATGAAAATAAAAAGGAAACGCATTGAATGAGAAGGTGTGTCCAAACTTTTGGCCTGTAATATACGGTGACTCAGTAACTGAGACGTTGCGAACTTCAACGCTGCGTTGCTTTATTCTGCTTTTGCAACTCCAACCATTAACAACAAAATCCCACCCAGAGAGGTCCGGTAGCTGAGAGTTCAGAGTAAAGCCACATTTCTGAATAGCCAACCCAATCCCACGGCAGTTCGTGAAATGGTCACATTATTTTGATCTATTGATACGTGTACTGGGACACGATTTTCTCGTATATTTCGTGTTGGTGAGGATGAAATGGGAATGTGACAATTTCACGAACTGTCATGAGACTGGGCTGCAGCCTGCTCTGAAACGCCACACACACTAGATTAGTTATGGAAGGATTATATATGAACCATGTTACATATTTATTAACTCTCCACATATCACACACACTAGATTAGTTATGGAAGGATTATATATGAACCATGTTACATATTTATTAACTCTCCACATATCACACACACTAGATTAGTTATGGAAGGATTATATATGAACCATGTTACATATTTATTAACTCTCTGGCTCTTTACTTTCTATTTTCATAGCTGTGAATAATAATGTCTTATTGTAGCTTTCTTCAGGTTATAAATGGTTCCTTTTGTCTTATGTTTGTGTTGTTTGTGTGTGTGTGTGTGTGTGTGTGTGTGTGTGTGTGTGTGTGTGTGTGTTTATTCTGATGATGTGTGTCTCTTCCTGTCTCCACAGTTTGATTTAAAGTCAGCTTCTTCATCACTCTGAAGAGGAGATCTCAACACTTCAGGAGGACCAGAGACCTGGAGATGGGGGGTTCACAGTCAACACCAAGAGCAAGATGGAGCAAAGACCTCCCTCCTCAGCTGTCTGAATTAATGGACAAACATATTAATCTTCCAGCTTCATTCATCAGAGAGTTTGACAGCAGAGAACAGAAGATGAGACAGATTGTTAGAAAGTTGAGGGAGATCGGTGATGAAGTCAGAAAGATGCCGGAGACAACAGAAAAACTGTTCACTGGGGGGGCGAGTTTAGCAGCAGCAGGAGCAGGACTAGTAGGAGGAGGAGGAGGAGCTCTGGCTGGAAATGCAATAAAAACAAAAGAGAACAGAAGGATAAAGAAAGTAGAAGAGCTGAGGAAGACTTCAAGGAGATGGTTGAACCGCTGAAGAAGGACCTGGAAGAAATAAAGAGGGGGTGAGGAGTTGGAGCAAAGATCAGCTGAAGATCAGGCTGGAAACACTCTGATACACATGGAGGACTTTCAGAGGATTATTAGATGAGTTTCTGAACTGGCAGGAAGGAGTGGAGAAGTTTTATCTTTCATTGAAATACTGATGAGTTTCATAGATGGTCTGTTATTGATCATTGTGAATCTCTTCAGAGTCACTATGACCCCTGAAGTGTTGGGAAACTTAATCACAGCGTCAGCTGAAGTCTGTCGGGAGTTTTTGTCAAGTTTGATTAGATGAAGGAAGAACTCAAAGACTTCAGTGTAAAGTAAAGATAGAAGCTGCAGGAGAACAGAAAGACTGACTGTTAGTGTTTGATCATTATCTGACATACTGGACTTTATGTAACTGAATCAGATGAATAATAATACTTAATGATATTTGATATGTTGGACTGTTGAACTCTGGTTTAATATTAAATCTCACTCACTGTTGGACTCTGGAAGTGTTCAATATGATATTTACTTTCTGTGAACATGCTGCTGCTTATAATTCTGTCTGAAACATGATTATGTTTCTGTCAGATCCAGAGCAGAGAAAACCAGTCTGATGAACTCTGAAACATAAAGTGATGCCAGCTGAGAATAGATGAGCCGTGTAGTAACGTAGCAGCGCCACAAGATGGCAGCAGCTGCATCTGATGCACAGTAGGGGGGGCACTGCACATGTTTCACAATAAAAGCCTGGATAGAACCCTGCACATGTTTCACAATAAAAGCCAGGATAGAACCCTGCATATGTTTCATAATAAAAGCCTGGATAGAACCCTGCTCATGTTTCACAATAAAAGCCTGGATAGAACCCTGCTCATGTTTCACAATAAAAGCCTGGATAGAACCCTGCTCATGTTTCACAATAAAAGCCTGGATAGAACCCTGCACATGTTACACAATAAAAGCCTGGATAGAACCCTGCACATGTTACACAATAAAAGCCTGGATAGAACCCTGCACATGTTACACAATAAAAGCCTGGATAGAACCCTGCACATGTTTCACAATAAAAGCCTGGATAGAACTCTGCATATGTTTCACAATAAAAGCCTGGATAGAACCCTGCACATGTTACACAATAAAAGCCTGGATAGAACCCTGCACATGTTTCACAATAAAAGCCTGGATAGAACCCTGCACATGTTACACAATAAAAGCCTGGATAGAACCCTGCACATGTTACACAATAAAAGCCTGGATAGAACCCTGCACATGTTACACAATAAAAGCCTGGATAGAACCCTGCACATGTTTCATAATAAAAGCCTGGATAGAACCCTGCTCATGTTTCACAATAAAAGCCTGGATAGAACCCTGCACATGTTTCACAATAAAATCCTGGATAGAACCCTGCTCATGTTTCACAATAAAAGCCTGGATAGAACCCTGCACATGTTTCACAGTAAAAGCCTGGATAGAACCCTGCACATGTTTCACAATAAAAGCCTGGATAGAACCCTGCTCATGTTTCATAATAAAAGCCTGGATAGAACCCTGCACATGTTTCACAATAAAAGCCTGGATAGAACCCTGCACATGTTTCACAGTAAAAGCCTGGATAGAACCCTGCACATGTTTCATAATAAAAGCCTGGATAGAACCCTGCACACGTTTCACAATAAAAGCCTGGATAGAACCCTGCTCATGTTTCATAATAAAAGCCTGGATAGAACCCTGCACATGTTTCACAATAAAAGCCTGGATAGAACCCTGCACATGTTTCACAGAAAAAACCTGGATAGAACCCTGCACATGTTTCACAATAAAAGCCTGGATAGAACCCTGCACATGTTTCACAATAAAAGCCTGGATAGAACCCTGCACATGTTTCACAATAAAAGCCTGGATAGAACCCTGCACATGTTTCACAATAAAAGCCAGGATAGAACCCTGCATATGTTTCATAATAAAAGCCTGGATAGAACCCTGCACATGTTTCACAATAAAAGCCAGGATAGAACCCTGCATATGTTTCATAATAAAAGCCTGGATAGAACCCTGCTCATGTTTCACAAAAAAAGCCTGGATAGAACCCTGCACATGTTACACAATAAAAGCCTGGATAGAACCCTGCACATGTTACACAATAAAAGCCTGGATAGAACCCTGCACATGTTTCACAATAAAAGCCAGGATAGAACCCTGCATATGTTTCATAATAAAAGCCTGGATAGAACCCTGCTCATGTTTCACAATAAAAGCCTGGATAGAACCCTGCACATGTTTCACAATAAAAGCCTGGATAGAACTCTTTTTGTTTGTTTTATTGTCACAACAGAACATCAAGTTCTGATAAATAAAATGTATAAAAATTCAAACTTAACATATAAAACTTAAAGGGTTAAACACATAGAGCACCCTCTGATGGACAAACTATACAACGCCAACACTCAGAACATGGTTAAAGGGTAAATATTCATTTATCCGCCACTATAAATGCTGATACTTATAGTTTAGAAAGTGCCTAATATTGGCCGATGATATCGGTCGGGCTCTAGTTTTCAACATTCAGCATTCACACGCATTTTCTTCAGAAGAAGTCCTGTTGATGTTTAGTTGTACCTTGTGTAGAGGGATCTGATCAACTAAATCTCTTTCTGATGATGTGGGTCTCCATTACTGTGTTTCTGTAGAGTCTGGTCCTGGAGTTGGACTTTATATATATGGAGACTTTATACTATATAATAATGTGTTTCTGTAGAGTCTGGTCCTGGAGTTGGACTTTATATATATGGAGACTTTATACTATATAATAATGTGTTTCTGTAGAGTCTTGTCCTGGAGTTGGACTTTATATATATGGAGACTTTATACTATATAATAATGTGTTTCTGTAGAGTCTGGTCCTGGAGTTGGACTTTATATATATGGAGACTTTATACTATATAATAATGTGTTTCTGTAGAGTCTGGTCCTGGAGTTGGACTTTATATATATGGAGACTTTATACTATATAATAATGTGTTTCTGTAGAGTCTGGTCCTGGAGTTGGACTTTATATATATGGAGACTTTATACTATATAATAATGTGTTTCTGTAGAGTCTGGTCCTGGAGTTGGACTTTATATATATGGAGACTTTATACTATATAATAATGTGTTTCTGTAGAGTCTGGTCCTGGAGTTGGACTTTATATATATGGAGACTTTATACTATATAATAATGTGTTTCTGTAGAGTCTGGTCCTGGAGTTGGACTTTATATATATGGAGACTTTATACTATATAATAATGTGTTTCTGTAGAGTCTGGTCCTGGATTGGACTTTATATATATGGAGACTTTATACTATATAATAATGTGTTTCTGGAGTCTGGTCCTGGAGTTGGACTTTATATATATGGAGACTTTATACTATATAATAATGTGTTTCTGTAGAGTCTGGTCCTGGAGTTGGACTTTATATATATGGAGACTTTATACTATATAATAATGTGTTTCTGTAATCTGGTCCTGGAGTTGGACTTTATATATATGAGACTTTATACTATATAATAATGTGTTTCTGGTCCTGGAGTTGGACTTTATATATATGGAGACTTTATACTATATAATAATGTGTTTCTGTAGAGTCTGGTCCTGGAGTTGGACTTTATATATATGGAGACTTTATACTATATAATAATGTGTTTCTGTAGGGTCTGGTCCTGGAGTTGGACTTTATATTCATGTCACTGCAGTAGAGATATTCAGCTCTTATTACTCTCACATTTATCTCACATTCTCAACAGTTCATATTGTTTTGGTCTTTTAATGTAATCAGTAGTTGGATGTTTGGGCTCGGCTGCTGCAACACCATATTATATGTTATATCAATATTTCCTGTTGGGATTAAAATAATGTTCTGCATCCATCTGATTCTGTGTTTTATTTAGTTTCTGTCCCCTTTGAATGTTTGTATTTTACGATGATAAAAGTATTAATTATTTAAATGGAGTCTGGTGATTTCAGACTGTTTTTCCTCCATTTGTTGTTGATATATTTCTTGTTTTATTGATTTTATTTCATCTTGATTTGGTTTCTGTCTTCTGATTGGTCACCAACACCAGACATCATCCAATCTGGACGTCAATAGTTTAGATTATGTTGTGAAAGCGTTTTCTTAATGCCAATCCTAAAATACATAGCCTAACTATATACTATGCTGCCTCTTTTATTCATATGTTAAACAGCTGTTTAGTTTCTGGTTTTATTGTTTAATTCATGTTAATGTTCAGCATGTATGGTTGTTTATGTAAACACCAACCACCAAGGCCAATCCCTCGGGTGGCTTGTGGCTCGGAGGTATACACTATACTACCAATGTTTTTAGTTTTTTATTGAACTTTTAGCAGTTCAAGTCCAATGAATAGAGTAAGGTTACCCAAAACTGAAAAATAATGTACATTTCAGTATTTTACAAAAAGTGGGATGGTTGAAACAGCTGTTTCATATGTCCCCGACCTGGCTGTAACTCCATGTATTTTAAGTAAATGCATAAACATCTGTGTTCATACAATAATTTATGGAGATGAGACATGGAAAAGCAGTTTTAGAAAGATGAAAATATATTTGGGCCACACGAGGTAGGGGATCAAGGTTTCCCATGTTATCCTATGGAGACTGATGGGCTGGGGGTCATCAAGGCCACTTATTTACAACTACACCACACTAGTAGACTGAACGATCCGGCGACAAGCGTGGCGTGAGCGTGGCGTGGCGTGAGTGTGGCATGGCGTGAGTGTGGCGTGGCGTGGCGTGGCGTGGCGTGAGCGTGGCGTGAGCGTGGCGTGGCGTGAGCATGGCGTGAGCATGGCGTGAGCATGGCGTGCGTGGCGTGGCGTGGCGTGGCGTGGCGTGGCGTGATGGCGTGGCGTGGCGTGGCGTGGCCCACCGTGAAAGGTGTCTGGCGTGGTGTGGCGTGGCGTGGCGAGCTGGCGTGGCGTGTCTGGCGTGAGCGTGGCGTGAGTATGGCGTGAGCGTGGCGTGATTGTGGCGTGGCGTGAGCATGGCGTGAGCGTGGCGTGGCGTAAAGCATGGCGTGAATATATTCGTGATTTGGCGTGAGCGTGGCGTGCGTGGCGTGATAACGTGGCGTGGCGTGGCGTATGGCGTGAGCGTGGCGTGGCGTGGCGTGGTGTGAGCAGGCGTGAGCGTGGATGTTCTGTATTGACAGGTGTCTGGCGTGGTGCTGGCTGAAATCAATAAGGCTATGGATGTTTGTTTAAACATTAAATTCATGTTAGATCTGCATTTATGACCAAAACCTCGATAACATTTATTGAACATCAAAATAGGCATTTATTAATGACGTGCATTTGTTTCAATATATATTTTGTCTAAATGACATATAAATCTGCATTTATACCAAAACCTTTCCTATTCTATTGTCATTTATTAATATGCATTTGTGTCCTGGACATATAAACATATTTTCCTATTCTATTTTGCCTGGCACGCTGGCGTGAGCTGGCGTGATCGTGGCGTCTCACGCAGGCAGCGTGTAAGCTCTAACCTGTTACCATGGGGCGTGGATGTTTCGAAATATAAACAGACACGCCACGCAGCTGACACTGACACGCCACGCCACGCGTCCAGTGTGTAACCGGATTTAGGATTAGAGAACATCTCCTCTCATGGTGGATATCTGCTTTATTTTACTGTCCTCCTATCTTGCTAACAAACTGTAATGTTTTAGATACATCAAAGCTGCATGGGGGGATTAACTTAGACCAGACTGCTCCTGCTGAGGTCTTCTTTAGACTAAGACTTAACCACTATCTGTCTGCCCGTGTAAATGGGTGGTAAAGTAATACCATTCCTACTTCCTCTCTCTAGTACAGAAGTTACAGGTCTAAATAAGACTATTTAATTACTAGGGGGGGGAACGATACACGTATTCATATTGAACCGTTTGGTACGAGGCTTTCGGTTAGGTTACAAACCAAACGATTCGTTGGATTAACGATACCGGGGGCAGTAGATGGCTCATCAGCAAACAAGCCAGCAACGAACACAGGAAGAGGACAGACTACGAGATTGATGATCAGCTCACCTGAGGCTCCGACAGCTACAGCAGGACGTAAGCTCCAGAACTCCATCTGTGATTGGACAAAGGTTACTACTACCCCAGGCCTGAAAATACATCAGGGCAAGAGAGGGTGCCTAAAGAAGTCACACACACACACACACACACACACACACACACACACACACACACACACACACACACACACACACACCACAGGAGAGCCACCTGAACCCAACCCATCACAGCCAACAGCAGAGAAGAAGATCCAGAGGAGAAGACCTGTTGCAGCCAATTTGGATGTGTGTGTGTGTGCATGGATAGTGTGTGTGTGTGGGTGGTAGGTTTGTGTGAATGGTTTGATCGTTACGTCACCTGCGCACCTGTGTGTATGTGCTAATTAGCCAGGGTAGTAAGGGAATCACAGGTGAGCCAGAGGGAGAATCTAGTCTGGGAAGCCACACAGTTTTTCAACCTCAGCTGTGCGATAGTCATGGTTTTAGATCTCGTCTGTTCGTTTTTAATCTTGCAAGTCAGTTTTTTGTATGTGTTTTTAAATACATTTCTACAATAAAGAATTAACTATACGGCGATGGCGGACCTCATTTTTTGCAACAGCAAGAGTTGGAAATGGCTTCAAATTCCCTGCAGTGGCATTTTTTGTGGACAGATTTCCACTACAAGACCATTAGTCAAGAGACCAAAGGCCTGCAACAAGACGCTGTGGAAGGAGGTCAACACTGATCTCTGCAGCATACTGGAAGGGATCAGAGTGGGTTTCTGTGTGTGTGTGTGTGTGTGTGTGTGTGTGTGTGTGTGTGTGTGTGTGTGTGTGTGTGTGTGTGTATGAGTGTGTGTGTACATGTGTTTTTTTATTTCCAGTCATAGTTTCTATATCTTTATTGTGACTATTATTGTCACTGTTCATCACCATAGACCAGACCCAGACCAAGAGTCTGTGAGAGATGTGTTAGTTTCTCTGCAGCTTTCTGCAGCTTTCTGCTCTCAGACTAAACTAAGAGAAAGAGGGATGAGAGGAGACCTTCTCTAACCCTAAATCCTGCATCAGACCGAGGGAAATAACTGTGACACAAGCTGGGAGGAATTTATTATTCTTGTTACAGGAAACTCCCTGAATAAAAATCATGTACTGAGATAAACTTTGTTTCAGGGAAAAGGGAACAGAGACACACACACACACACACACACACACACACACACACACACACACACACACACACAGACACACACAGACCAAGACTCTGGGTCTGTCCCAGGTTTCTCCCTAAAATGGAAGTTTTTCCTCTCCACTGTTGCACTAAATGATCCTGGGGGGATTACTGGAATTCTTGTGTGGGCGTTCCCTGTTTAGTTTCCTTTTCACTTTCCCAGCTTGTGTCACAGTTAGTTTCAGCAGGATTCTGCAGGATTTAGATTTAGAGAAGGTCTCTTCTCATGATGGATATCTGTTTTATATTCTGATCAGTCTGGAGTTCCAGTTGAAGGTAACGTTAGCTGTCTTTCTGTTAGTTTAGTTGTAATGTTCTCATCCCTGTGTGTGTGTGTGTGTGTGTGTGTGTGTGTGTGTAATCTCAGCACATGATTTTTATTCAGGGCGTTTCCTTTAACAAGAATAAATAAATTCCTCCCAGCTTGTGTCCCAGTTATGTTCCTCGGTCTGATGCAGGATTTAAGATTAGAGAAGGTCTCCTCTCATGGTGGATATCTGCTTTATTTTACTGTCCTCCGTCTGGAGCTCCAGCTGAAGGTAATGTTAGCCGTCTTTCTGTTAGTTTAGTCTGAGAGCAGAAAGCTGCAGAGGAAATATTTATTCATAATTCAAATTGAAAGTCCAAAGAGAAAACGAAGCAAGATCAAATTAAAAATATTATTTTTTTTTATTTTCGATTTCAAATTAACATTAGCTTTTAATTTGGATTTAATATTTGGCTTGAACACACACACACAGACACACACGCATGCACACACACAAACACACACACAGACAGACCAACACACACACACAGACAGACCAACACACACACACACACACACACACACACACACACACTCACACACACACACACACACACTCAGACACACACACACACACACACACACACACACACACACACACACACACACACACACACACACACACACACACACACACACAGACACACAGACACACACACACACACACACACACACACACACACACACACACACACACAGAAAAACAGACACACACATAATGTTATAATGCTCCACTTCTTTCTTTATATGCTCACAACATTAAACACACCAAATCAAGCATGTTATTAATTTGCTTTTGTTTTTTGCTCACTAATGTTTAGCATGAGCTCACAGAACAGACTTGTAGTGATAGTGAAACTAACTTTAACCTTTTACATCTTAGGGTAACATAACCTGACAACATATTCTATTGAAGGCGTGGCTGTTTAACCTTTGCTTCATTCCTCTGCAGCTTTGTTATTTACAGTAAACAGATTCATTCAGGATCCAGTTCAGAGAATCAGAACAAAAGGAAAAGTTTGGTGTAATCTGCACCAACCGGTCAGACTGTTTCATACAATGTCCTGATATTATTTACATTGTGTACTTAAAAGACCTTTCTGTTTTTCACTGATAGGAAATTATTTGAGATGTGGACATAAAGTGACTTTGTAAAAATGTCCTTTGTCCATATTTTTGGTTTTAGGCCAATGGTTCAGTGTCTGAACTCCTGCTTAAATAACTTTACTGGTTCTACATTTAAGACCTGGGGTCTGTTCCAGGAAGGAGGTTTAACAAACTCTGAGTGTAACCCTGATGTCTGAGTTCATTTACCCTGAGATGGACACTCAGAGTTTTCGATTCCAGAACAGCTGATTTGAGTTGGTTCAATCAACTCAGAGTAGAGTTTAGCGCGTGCACCACCACAATAAAAAGACAGCATGAATGGAGCCATGATACTACCATTCACCATGGTAACAACCACAAACAAACAATAATGTGGAAATACTCATGCACTCAAAACAGCGAGTTTGAACATGCAACACGGCTGCTGCAGTAAAATAGCGACAATTGGTTTGGGAGAAAATTGCTGCTCGAGTCAATGTGTAAGCTCTAATATAGTGTACTAATATTATATATTATATTGTATTAATATATATATATATATATATATATATATATATATATATATATATATATATATATATATATATATATATATATAATCCAGAATACCGTTTGCTGTGCTTCGAAGCTTCCTGTTGTGACTTTATATTACAAACACATACCTTGTGGTTTCTATTGAATGGGACCAGAACCAAGATGTGACAGATAGGTCATGTGGTTTAGTGGGATGGCTTCACTCTTATTAAAATTCACCTCATACCCTGAAAACGTTCCAAACTCATCAACTAATTTCATCACTTGTGTAACTGACTGTTGTGGTTGTGATCATGTTAATAACAAATCATCTGCAGATATATTGGCTTTAACTCTCCTGGTGTCCTAGAGTCTAGTTTGTCCCATTTTCAAAAAGTTTCTATATCAGAAATTTGGGTTTCTTTCAAACAAATTTTCAAAAGAAATAACGTGGATGGTTCCCTACAACGCTCTTCACAAGTTTTATTCAATTTCATAGCATTTGAATTGAACCCGGGTTGAACCCGTGCCCGCAGCGTTGAGGACTAAACCTCTATATATGGGCGCCTGCTCTACCAACTGAGCTAACCGGGCGCCCATCAATCATCTTTCCTGTGCTGCTGAATGGTTCCTCCCAACTTTAGGCAGTGGGACTGGTTGGATGGCACAGAGCCAGTCAGAGGGTTCATGGTGGAGATACAGGCAGAGCAGCTGTGGGACGTCCCACGTCTCCTCTAAACATTACTGCCAATCAGATCTGGCTCGTTGAAATGTGATTTCAGAGAAATGACTCAGAGGACTTAAAGCTGAGACAGACTGAGCACGCTCAGTTGCTGCTTCACCTGCCCCACCTCACACAGCTGACAGACAGGTAAGAACACACACACACATTCAGATAAGAACATTTTTGGTTTGATATTCCACTAAATCCATACCATTTTGTACTGGGACTGGATGCCAAATGTGCTCATAGGTACATTCATAGTGCCCTTGTATGCTGCGCACTTCTCAATACTACATAAATGGTTTGACAAAGATCCTCCTAATATTATAATGAGGTATGAATAATGTATGTCCATCTTTCCATTGGAGAGATTATCACATGTACTAAGAAATACGCTGGATGTGTTTGTAAGGGAATGGTCCCCATTAGAATTATAAATTATACAGAAGAATGGTCTAGAGTAATATGTATAGGGGGAGGGATTTGAAAAGTGACTGAATAAGCACATGAAATATTTAATTTTGCACTGCAACTGCTAGTTTTATTTTACTTTACCCTCTTTTTGTATGTGACTGTTTATGTCTTGTATCACTTGTGGTTCCTTGTAATGTCTCACATTAAAATAAAAAATAAATAAATAGAAAAAAACACACACACACAGACACACACACACACACACACACACACACACACACACACACAGACACACAGACACACACACACACACACACACACACACACACACACACACACACAGACACCCACACACACGGATACACACATATATATATATATATATATATATATATATATATATATATATATATATATATATATATATATATATATATATATACTTATACTGTATATACACACATACAAAGTAACTGTTGCGTAATAAAAAAGGCTGAATGGGTTGAGTGCAACATTTGAGCAGATGCAGTCCAGGATGAAGGTTAGATTGATTGATTGATTGATTGATTGATTGATTGATTGATTAATTGGTTGATTGATTGATTGATTGATGATGATGATATTGTAATAATTAAGGAAAGATGAAGGTGATCAACTGTAGCTGATGTTCAGGATTTGTTCACGTTGACCCAACACAGTTTCTGAAGAAGAGGCTGGAAACTCTCCTCATATCACACACACTAGATTAGTTATGGAAGGATTATATATGAACCATGTTACATATTTATTAACTCTCCTCATATCACACACACTAGATTAGTTATGGAAGGATTATATATGAACCATGTTACATATTTATTAACTCTCCTCATATCACACACACTAGATTAGTTATGGAAGGATTATATATGAACCATGTTACATATTTATTAACTCTCCTCATATCACACACACTAGATTAGTTATGGAAGGATTATATATGAACCATGTTACATATTTATTAACTCTCCACATATCACACACACTAGATTAGTTATGGAAGGATTATATATGAACCATGTTACATATTTATTATCTCTCCACATATCACACACACTAGATTAGATTAGGAAGGATTATATATGAACCATGTTACATATTTATTAACTCTCTGGCTGTTTACTTTCTATTTTCATAGCTGTGAATAATGGTCTCTGGAAACTTTATTGTAGCTTTCTTCAGGTTCTAAATTGCTTTTTGCTTGTCAGAACTTCCTGTTGTCTTATGTTTATATTTTAAAATGTTTTCTCCTTATTTATTAAATTAACGCTAGCTTTCCTCTCTCTGTATGAACCAGGATCACATGGAGCAGAGGCCTGGACTACAAAGCAGGATTTGGCGATACCGAGTTAACTTCAGGTTCAACCAGGGTTTTCTGTACCACGACGGTGGATCACCTGTTACCGGGTTCAATCACCAATCAATACTCTGATTGATAACGGTGTCACCGTTCTTATAGAAGATCAGGCGGAGAGAGAGAGAGAGAGAGAGAGAGAGAGAGAGAGAGAGAGAGAGAGAGAGAGAGGTGTTCCATGAGAAGCAGCTGCTTCAAAATGAGCTCCTGATTTTGGTCCTTTTTTGTTACTTTTAGTTTTCGAAAATGAGACAAACTACCAAATATCTAGACTGAAAACAAAAAATAGAAAAAGAAACATCAGGAGGAGGAAAAAAACACAAAGAAAAACAAGAAAATACTGAACAACTGAAAGAAACCCCCAACTGTCTACTGCCCCCATCAGGATGAACAAGGAAACATCTCAGATCTAGACCCCTGTTCCTACAGAGAGAGGAGAAACATAGTAGTAACTCTGCTGAGATTTTGAAGTATTTTATGTTATTACTTTAAAACTCTTACTTTTTTTAAAGAAATATTTTGAGCTGAAGTTAAACTCTAACCGAGTAGTTAGTTAGCATATTAGCTAGCTAGCAAGCAGAGTAAGTCAGCCAACAGCAGCAGAACATAGCAACTGTTGCTAAGCTCAGAATGACCCAACCAGTCAGGCCTGAGATAATTCCCTACCCACCAGAGGCCATAAGTGAGAAAAGCAAAAAAAAATTTAAAAAACAAGTATTGAAGGAAAGACCAGAGCGTCTATTCACAGACTGCTACCAAAATGGTAATGCTTGTAATCTCATCTTTTACACCCCAGTGCCAAGAGCATGGGAGTCAGCCATCTGCTCACACTACCAGTCAGTCGAAAGAGAAGAGCTCATCAATGGGTGGCAATTCACAATTAGAGATAACGAAGGTCCTCACATTTGCCCCATCACAGTCAACATCCACACAACTGGGACAGTTATGGTACAAGGTGACCTAAGACAGTTTGAGGAAGACTTCCAGACTATAAAACATAAAGTACATCAAGCTCCATCAAGCAGCACCACATCTGAAGCTCCAGAAAGAGAAAATGACCCTCCCAGTTCAGATCTAGCTCAGATGCAAAACACAATGACCCCCCTTGAAGAACAGTTTAAACAACTGGAAATAGGGCAAAAAAGTGCTCAACAAGAAAGAGACCATCTGAAGAATGAAGTGGCCGGCCTGACAGAAGAAGTAAGAGAACTTCAGAGAGAGAGACAGAGAGAGAGAGAAAGAGAGAGAGAAAGAGAGAGAGAGAGCAGGCAGAGCTGAACATGCTGATAGAGAGACTGCAGAAGAGAGAGAGAGAGAGAAAGAGTGAGAGAGAGAGAGAGAGAGAGAGAGAGAGAGAGAGAGAGAGAGAGAAAGAGAGAGAGAGAGAGCAGGCAGAGCTGAACATGCTGATAGAGAGACTGCAGAAGAGAGAGAGAGAGAGAGAGAGAGAGAGAGAGAGAGAGAGAGAGAGAGAGAGAGAGAGAGAGAGAGAGCAGGCAGAGCTGAACATGCTGATAGAGAGAGAGAAGAGAGAGAGAGAGAGCAGGAGAGAGAGAGAGAGAGAGAAAGAGAGAGAGAGAAAGAGAGAGAGAGAGCAGGCAGAGCTGAACATGCTGATAGAGAGACTGCAGAAGAGAGAGAGAGAGAAAGAAAGAGAGAGAGAGAGAGAGAGAGAGAGAGAGAGAGAGAGAGAGAGAGAGAGAGAGAGAGAGAGAGAGAGAGAGAGAGAGCAGGCAGAGCTGAACATGCTGATAGAGAGACTGCAGAAGAGAGAGAGAGAGAGAAGTTGACCAGAGCCTGAGCCAGGGCCAAGGACTGATAGAGAGAGGTTGTCCCAGACTGACACTTTGTTGAGATGCTTCGCTGCTGCAACTGTCAATTAGTCCAACATATCCCTGACATATATAATATATATCAATATCTATATTACACAGTTAGACATGATGTTTCCTTCCCCTGTTAGTCAGTTTGTATAGATGATGTTTTCTTCTCTTGACTCAGACACAAATATTCTGCTGTTTCACACTTCAGTCATGAAATCTAATGTTTCTTTCATTTCATGTATATTATAATCAATATATGTGATTATATATGATATACCCTGTGTCTTCATGTGTATTCATGCTTAATGACTAGTTATAATATTTCAGAAGACAAAAACATATTAATCCATTTATGTTTTATTTTGAGTGATGAAATATATTGACAGTAAATATGTATTTGAAGAAGAGGGTAGTCTGAGTGTGGACTGGTAGCTGGAGAGGTACCAGTCCACCTCCTGGTGTGCTGAGCATGTTAATCCATATTAATGCATGTCTATATATTCCTGTGTGTGTACGTGAAGCAACAAAAATGTTATATTTTTTCAAGAAGACCAATAACTTCTTCATTATATTCTGTTGTTGCTCCTGGAATAACATCCTGATTGATTTGTAGTATTTTGTGAATCATTAATAAAATGTCTGCTTGATGAAACCAGTTTGCTCCGAGTGTCTTCACTGGATCATCAGCAGCTTTAGGAGTCTGTTGACCTTTCTGCTCAACTTTCTTCAATAAACATGTATTTCTCTTTTTTATATTAATGATATCATCAGCAGATTTTTATGTTATATATTATCATATGTATTCACATACATATATAAAAATAGAGTATATACTTGAAATTAAAGTTGTGAATCTGTTGATGTGCTGAAACATTGAATATGAATCAGTGTAATAAAGTTCAGGTCAAACCCAATAAAACTTGTGATGTTTAATATTTGATATCAAACATTGTTGATATTAAATAATTGGAGGACGTAGAGACAGAAACTCACCACCTTTTGGTCATGTTTCCTTTCATGTTTCAGTTGGACCTCAAGACATGATCAGCCAATCAGAAAACACTCCTATTATTATTATATAAATACAGAAGATAATCAGTTTGGGAGTCTGATAACTGACGATATGAAACAAAGTTTATTATCCAATCAGAAAGAGGATTTGAACATGTTTTATTTGGTGACTCCTTTTGTCTCAGTGAGTTTCTCTGTTTCTATTTAGTATTATATTGGTTGTTATGCTGATTATGTTTCATAGTTTTAAACTGGGTTGTTATTAAAAAGTGTCCTAAAGTCAATAAAGTTTTCATTTGAAGGGAGAAGATAAAGCAGCAGTGATGTTTCCTTTTGACCAGCAGGTGGTGAAAGAATCTAACTGAAGCTGAAACACCCTCTGGAGCTGGAAATTATACATCCTTTATAGTTTACATAGTTTAATAACATGGAAATATCATCACTGTCAAATATAAATCTAATCACGCTGTTAATAAACTGTCATATCATCTACCTCATAAAGAAACCGCTTACATTAATCATCCCATATTTATTCAGGCACCCTTTGCACTCGGCACTATTATCTTACTCTTAACAAAGTCCATTGTTGTTGTTTAATATATATAGTTATATTTATATCTTTATCTTTTAAATATATATAGTATTGTCTTATGCTTGACCAACACAGTCTCACTCCCTACTCGTCAAATGTATGACGCATGGTCAAGGACCCTGGCGTCAAGTTTCAACCAAATAGGGGTACCCTTGACGTTATTATATTATATACGTTATTTGATATCGACGAAAGAAAAAAACACGCCCCCCGCCCCTTAACTCGAAATCTGTGACAGTTATTGGTATTTTTAGCCCAATAACCGCTGTTTTAATCAACATTATTCACGATATATTATCATGGTTTATATGTATTTCTTTTTATGTTATTATTTTGGTATATTTCGGCCAGGGAAGCTGGATTGCTTTTTTGTTGATTTATATTTTTTAAACTATAATGCTACATCTATCAACATTTATTTAGATGTTATCATGGTATTCATTTCTTTACTTTAATAATATTATTTCGGTCTTATTACCGGTGAAATATTACAGTATATGCTGTAATACAGAACATTACGATATGATCCGAGCAGGAAGCATTCAAAGCCGATAGGCCTATCCCACAATGCAATGCGGCCATTCATTTCAAAGAATCAGGCAGCGATCAGCTGGTCTTTAACGCCAGGATCGCTTCAATATACATATATACAGTCAGTGGTCAGTATTACTTCAATATACATATATACAGTCAGTGGTCAGTATCACTTCAATATACATATATACAGTCAGTGGTCAGTATCACTTCAATATACATATATACAGTCAGTGGTCAGTATCACTTCAATATACATATATACAGTCAGTGGTCAGTATTACTTCAATATACATATATACAGTCAGTGGTCAGTATCACTAATATACATATATACAGTCAGTGGTCAGTATCACTACAATATACATATATACAGTCAGTGGTCAGTATCACTTCAATATACATATATACAGTCAGTGGTCAGTATCACTACAATATACAGTACATATATACAGTCAGTGGTCAGTATTACTTCAATATACATATATACAGTCAGTGGTCAGTATCACTTCAATATACATATATACAGTCAGTGGTCAGTATCACTTCAATATACATATATACAGTCAGTGGTCAGTATTACTACTTCAATATACATATATACAGTCAGTGGTCAGTATCACTTCAATATACATATATACAGTCAGTGGTCAATTATATACATATATACAGTCAGTGGTCAGTATTACTTCAATATACATATATACAGTCAGTGGTCAGTATTACTTCAATATACATATATACAGTCAGTGGTCAGTATTACTACTTCAATATACATATATACAGTCAGTGGTCAGTATTACTACAATATACATATATACAGTCAGTGGTCAGTATTACTACAATATACATATATACAGTCAGTGGTCAGTATTACTACAATATACATATATACAGTCAGTGGTCAGTATTACTTCAATATACATATATACAGTCAGTGGTCAGTATTACTACAATATACATATATACAGTCAGTGGTCAGTATTACTACAATATACATATATACAGTCAGTTATTGTGTCACCAGCAACAACACGTTGCTCAGTTTTGTTCCAGTAAGTTATGAACCATAATAACGTTTAAAACGAATCCGCGAAAAACTCCGGAGTGTGACGTACGTCCCGCTCAGCGGATACGAAAGATAAAAATATATAATATTCGTAATATTGATGTTTTTTTCTAACGTTGTATTTGAGGAGTTAAACAATAAAGATAGTTATAATAATAAAATACAGTTTCATGTATTTGTCTCATATATTGTGTTCTCGGCCGGCCGGCGGGCCATTTCACGGCAGACAGCAGAAAGAGGAGCCGAACGAGTCCCCCCCCCACCCCGAAGAACTACAAGTGCTCAAGCTTTGTAACAGCTTCTGTGGCGTTTCTTATGGGAGTTGTAGTTTTAAAGTATATTGGTATATTTCTCATAAGTAGAAGTTGGCAGTGTATAATTTTGGATACACCCTGGGGTTTTTTGGGATGGAGAACACACTGGTGTCACCAGATTTTAAAAATCGAATCGTTAAATAGGTGAAAATAGCTTATTACCATATTTGACAGTGCTTACAGTAGGTAATTTGGAGACCATATCTACATGACAGCTGAGGTCCAGAGCTTTCTATAACAGCTGGTTTTATGTGTGTAGAACCTTCTGTTGCTAAATGACAAGCCTTCATACATGTACTGGGTTCAAGGTTCAGAGGTCAATATTTCAAAGCAGGAGTAATGTATCCTCTTCAGACTGACATATGTTCCTCTCCAGGTTGAGACCTTTCCAACGATGTGTTTGCTATAGTCCTACAACAAGGTTTTAATTTGTACACATCATGGAGACCACTTAGCAGGAGATACACCAAGGAAAAAAGGTTGGGAACCACTGCTCTGACCCATGTCATGACCCTTTTCTCAGCTTGTGAAATGGTTGAATGAGATGTGTGAGTTTTGTCTTTGTGCAGTAGTGCTGAGGTAGAAGTGTGCCAAAAATGCCAAAACACATGTTGTATATGTATACATACCCAAACAAAGCTATATACATCTTACTCAGTGAACAAAAACCTCGGTAACAATCTGCTTATCCTTTTAATTTCCTGAAAATGCTTCTTAAAACTAGTCCCTTCTTAATTTTGAAAAGGTAGTCTCAGTAAAGGCTACAAAGGTTAGGATGGCTACAAGCTGTAACCACGGTGATTGATATGAGGATCATCTTCTGAATATAATAATGAATATGTTAGGCCTACCATAAATTGATATTTCAAAAAAGTAATTTATTTAAAACAACTAATAATGCAGTGTGATTTTAAATCAAACTAAGTCCCACACATAAATATACTCATGTTTTTCCCCTTTAGTCTTTGCTATTAATATTCATCAACTGCAAAATTAGAAAATTGTGTTTTTAAATAACTATGTATGGAACATAAAATAAAAAAATGCTTCTCTTTGTATATTGTTTTTCACAACAGTACAATTCAAAACAAATGCAAATTAGTCAAACAAGCCATTAGGCTGTATTTCTAAACACTCAACTGTAGGTTTTTTATATAGTATATATAAGGCAAATCAAAGTGCTAAATATAAAACATAATGTTTTCATTATTAGTATTTTATTGTATAAATTCTCACGTACAACGTGGAACATTCTTTCACAGACGAGATGTGGAATTTCACGTCACTTCCGCGGATTCGTTTAAACGTAGACAAATACATGAAACTGTATTTTAATATTATAACAATCTTTATTGTTTAACTCCTCAAATACAACATTAGAAAAAAACATTAATATTACGAATGTTAGGCCTATATATTTTTATCTTCGTATCCGCTGAGCAGGACGTACTACGTCACTTCCGGAGTTTTTCGCGGATTCGTTTAAACGTTATTATGGTTCATAACTTACTGGAACAAAACTGAGCAACGTGTTGTTGCTGGTGACACAATCACTGACTGTATATATGTATATTGTAGTGATACTGACCACTGACTGTATATATGTATATTGTAGTGATACTGACCACTGACTGTATATATGTATATTGAAGTGATACTGACCACTGACTGTATATATGTATATTGAAGTGATACTGACCACTGACTGTATATATGTATATTGAAGTGATACTGACCACTGACTGTATATATGTATATTGAAGTGATACTGATCACTGACTGTATATATGTATATTGAAGTGATACTGACCACTGACTGTATATATGTATATTGTAGTGATACTGACCACTGACTGTATATATGTATATTGTAGTGATACTGACCACTGACTGTATATATGTATATTGAAGTGATACTGACCACTGACTGTATATATGTATATTGAAGTGATACTGACCACTGACTGTATATATGTATATTGAAGCGATACTGACCACTGACTGTATATATGTATATTGTAGTATATGAAGTGATACTGACCACTGACTGTATATATGTATATTGAAGTGATACTGACCACTGACTGTATATATGTATATTGAAGTAATACTGACCACTGACTGTATATATGTATATTGTAGTGATACTGACCACTGACTGTATATATGTATATTGAAGTGATACTGACCACTGACTGTATATATGTATATTGTAGTAATACTGACCACTGACTGTATATATGTATATTGAAGTAATACTGACCACTGACTGTATATATGTATATTGAAGCGATCCTGGCGTTAAAGACCAGCTGATCGCTGCCTGATTCTTTGAAATGAATGGCCGCATTGCATTGTGGGATAGGCCTATCGGCTTTGAATGCTTCCTGCTCGGATCATATCGTAATGTTCTATATTACAGCATATACTGTAATATTTCACCGGTAATAAGACCGAAATAATATTATTAAAGTAAAGAAATGAATACCATGATAACATCTAAATAAATGTTGATAGATGTAGCATTATAGTTTAAAAAATATAAATCAACAAAAAAGCAATCCAGCTTCCCTGGCCGAAATATACCGAAATAATAACATAAAAAGAAATACATATAAACCATGATAATATATCGTGAATAATGTTGATTAAAACAGCGGTTATTGGGCTAAAAATACCAATAATAACTGTCACAGATTTCGAGTTAAGGGGCGGGGGGCGTGTTTTTTTCTTTCGTCGATATTCGACGGTGAGGGAATAACATGAATGTCTATCTGACGGACCCCCTCGTCGAAAAATATCGTCAATGGTACCCCTATTTGGTTGAAACTTGACGCCAGGGTCCTTGACCATGCGTCATACATTTGACGAGTAGGGAGTGAGACTGTGTTGGCACTGCACATGTTTCACAATAAAAGCCTAGATAGAACCCTGCATATGTTTCACAGTAAAAGCCTGGATAGAACCCTGCATATGTTTCACAATAAAAGCCTGGATAGAACCCTGCACATGTTTCATAATAAAAGCCTGGATAGAACCCTGCACATGTTTCATAATAAAAGCCTGAATAGAACCCTGCACATGTTTCATAATAAAAGCCTGAATAGAACCCTGCACATGTTTCATAATAAAAGCCTGGATAGAACCCTGCACATGTTTCATAATAAAAGCCTGGATAGAACCCTGCATATGTTTCACAATAAAAGCCTGGATAGAACCCTGCACATGTTTCATAATAAAAGCCTGGATAGAACCCTGCACATGTTTCATAATAAAAGCCTGAATAGAACCCTGCACATGTTTCACAATAAAAGCCTGGATAGAACCCTGTTTTAATTTGAAACAGGAAGTGTTGAGTTTGTACTAACGGCATGATGCAGAAAAAATTTCTTTTTGTTTTGATTTAGTAGAATGAGATGAACTGAACTGCCTTGCACTATATTTATAGTTAAATCTTAACCCCTTGACGCCTGAATTTATTCACAATTATATAAACAAAATATTATGTGTGTTTCTGGCTCCAAGCTGATGCTAAATTAAGTTGAGATTGTTAATTTGTCTATAGCATATGGAATAGATATAAATTTAGGTATGATGCAAATTAGCGACAACAGGCATTCATGGTAAAATTCTTTACAAAATGGTAAAATTAATAAAACACATAGTAGATTTCATTCATGTCACAAAGTTGTTAGAACTTCTAAACTGTAAATGACAAATACATGGATCTTGACAACGACAAGAAAACACTCTCCTACTCCCTAACATTGACAGTAGTTTCTTTAGGGTTAGGGGTAGGGTTAGGTTTAGGGGTAGGATTAGGTGTAGGGGTAGGGTTAGGGTTAATTTTGCTTACGTGAAACGGATATATCTCCCACTCCGACCGGTCCTACGAGAAACCAGTGCATGCAAAAGGTTCCTAGGTATGTATCGCATGTAAACAAAGCGGCATTGGGGGGAATACACACGCTATCTCGCCTGCAGTCGGAATGGAAGGGGTTTGATGTAAATTAGCGACAGTCGGCGTTAAGGGGTTAAATCTCAGACTATATTCCTTACTATTCCTTCCCTCTCTTCATTGTTATTGTATATTTCTTGTAAATTTGTAAATTATATTGTATTGTTATACTGTATACTTAACAGTATTTTTGATATTTCTTCCTGTCCTTTCTTTTTTATTCTTTATATGTTAGATGAGTGTTGTCCTTTGAGAGCAAAGTTTAACCGGAGTCAGATTCCCTGTTTGTTTATGCAGACTTGGCCAATAAAGCTAATTCTGATGATGTTTGTATGAGCTGGATATTTTTGTATGTTTATGTCTTTTTTTCTTAATAATTGAGAAAATTGTTTACATTGTTTTAATTGTTTAAATTGTTCTCCAAAATAAAACCAGCACTCCAGTTTGGCGTCAGTTTTCACTTGAGCCCGACCGATAAAGGATTTTTAAGGCCGATATTGATAAAAATATTTGGTGATTTAAAAATCCGACATTCCAATATATCGGCCCATATACAGTATATATATATATATATATATATATATAAAATCCAGAAACACGTAACAAAACATAAACAGATTTCCCTAACATTAGTTATTTGTAGTTATTTATCCTCACTAAAGTAATATGATAATGCAGTTTAAAAATAAACTTGTTTGTTTTATTGTCCCAACAGAACATCAAGTTCTGATAAATAAAATGTATACAAATTCAAACTTAAAGGAGAATTCCGGCCAATTTTTACGTTAATCTTGATCGCTATAGCTACGCGAGTACTTTCGATAGAAAAAACCCCGACCCGAATCAGTGCAGGTAACACTGAGATGCTGCAGCTACGTACTACTAGCGTCCCCTGAGCTAAAACGGTTAAACACATAGAGCACCCTCTGATGGACAAACTATACAACGCCAACACTCAGAACATGGTTAAAGGGTAAATATTCATTTATCCGCCACTATAAATGCTGATACTTATAGTTTAGAAAGTGCCTAATATTGGCCGATGATATCGGTCGGGCTCTAGTTTTCAACATTCAGCATTCACACGCATTTTCTTCAGAAGAAGTCCTGTTGATGTTTAGTTATACCTTGTGTAGAGGGATCTGATCAACTAAATCTCTTTCTGATGATGTGGGTCTCCATTACTGTGTTTCTGTAGGGTCTGGTCCTGGAGTTGGACTTTATATATATGGAGACTTTATACTATATAATAATGTGTTTCTGTAGAGTCTGGTCCTGGAGTTGGACTTTATATATATGGAGACTTTATACTATATAATAATGTGTTTCTGTAGGGTCTGGTCCTGGAGTTGGACTTTATATTCATGTCACTGCAGTAGAGATATTCAGCTCTTATTACTCTCACATCTCTGTTTACATTCTCAGTTCATATTGTTTTGGTCTTTTAATGTAATCAGTAGTTGGATGTTTGGGCTCGGCTGCTGCAACACCATATTATATGTTATATCAATATTTCCTGTTGGGATTAAAATAATGTTCTGCATCCATCTGATTCTGTGTTTTATTTAGTTTCTGTCCCCTTTGAATGTTTGTATTTTACGATGATAAAAGTATTAATTATTTAAATGGAGTCTGGTGATTTCAGACTGTTTTTCCTCCATTTGTTGTTGATATATTTCTTGTTTTATTGATTTTATTCCATCTTGATTTGGTTTCTGTCTTCTGATTGGTCACCAACACCAGACATCATCCAATCAGAACCCTGATGTTGTTTTACACTTTATTAATAATTAATCCATCTGGACGTCAATAGTTTAGATTATGTTGTGAAAGCGTTTTCTTAATGCCAATCCTAAAATACATAGCCTAACTATATACTATGCTGCCTCTTTTATTCATATGTTAAACAGCTGTTTAGTTTCTGGTTTTATTGTTTAATTCATGTTAATGTTCAGCATGTATGGTTGTTTATGTAAACACCAACCACCAAGGCCAATCCCTCGGGTGGCTTGTGGCTCGGAGGTATACACTACACTACCAATGTTTTTAGTTTTTTATTGAACTTTTAGCAGTTCAAGTCCAATGAATAGCTTGAAATGGTACAAAGGTAAGTGGTGAACTGCCTGAGGTAACAAAAAAAGTAAGGTTACCCAAAACTGAAAAATAATATACATTTCAGTATTTTACAAAAAGTGGGATGGTTGAAACAGCTGTTTCATATGTCCCCGACCTGGCTGTAACTTCATGTATTTTAAGTAAATGCATAAACATCTGTGTTCATACAATAATTTATGGAGATGAGACATGGAAAAGCAGTTTTAGAAAGATGAAAATATATTTGGGCCCCACGAGGTAGGGGATTGAGGTTTCCCATGTTATCCTATGGAGACTGATGGGCTGGGGGTCATCAAGGCCACTTATTTACAACTACACCACACTAGTAGACTGAACGACCCAGCAACGAGAGGATCACAGAGCCAGCCTTAAATACTGCAGGAGGGGGATTAGGGAATGCGCTTCACCTGGAGCCACCTGCCAGCTAAGCCACGCCCACAGCTCCCAGTCATCAGAACAGGAGGGAGGAAGATGAGGGAAAACAGACAACAACACACAGAACAAGAAGAAGCACGGGCTGCCATCATGACATCGTGACAAAACCCCCCCTGAGCCAGCGAGACCGGTGGCGGAAGATGGCTCGTCAGCAAACAACCCTCCCCCCTAACAAGACTCTGGGTCTGTCCCAGGTTTCTCCCTAAAATGGAAGTTTTTCCTCTCCACTGTTGCACTAAATGCTCCTGGGGGGGATTACTGGAATTCATGTGTGGTGGTTCCCTGTTAACAGTTTCCTTTTCACTTTCCCAGTGTGTGTCAGTGTCTGTGTCTGTGTGTGTGTCTGTGTGTGTGTGTGTGTGTGTGTGTGTGTGTGTGTGTGTGTGTGTGTGTCTCTGTTCCCTTTTCCCTGAAACAAAGTTTATCTCAGCATGATTTTTATTCAGGGAGATTCCTGTAACAAGAATAATAAATTCCTCCCAGCTTGTATCACAGTTATTTCCCTCGGTCTGATGCAGGATTTAAGCCGGTTACACACTGCCGGCGTGAGCGTGGCGTTTCTGTAGCGTGGCGTGAGCGTGGCGTGTCAGCTGCGTGGATGTTTCTACGTCTAATGTAATGGCAAAATTACATTTAAGCACAATTCCTTATATTTTTATGTTTTATTTCTACTTTACTGCTTTCACAAATGCTGAAAGAGTCTCTCATTCCCACATGTAGATTTAGATTCTAACTTTGTGAGACGTCCAGTCTGGAACATTATGTGAGCTGTTAGCCTGAACCGATAAAGGTACAAGGTCACCCTAAAACTATCTCATGTTGTCCCATGCCAGTTAAGATGTAACGGGGGGGTGAAAGTCATACAGGGAGGAGGAGGTGAGATGTCTCCGAGATGTCTCTTGTATTTCTCTGATTGTCTTCATGTGTATCAGATTGCCTGTCAAAATTGTAGCGTCATAATAATCCAAGTGCGTATGTGTTGTCACTCTGAAGATGTATATAAGCCTGGTGTTCTGTTCACTCATTGGAGGAACTGACTCCACACTGGGCTGCGGCCTTTTGTGAAATCATGTTGATCCTATTTGCAAATATATATATATATATGTTTTTAATAAAATACAAAAACCCAACTTGGTTTTAGTCTCAGTCTGTCTTATTTGTTTCAATTTACTAAACTCTGAAATTTCCCCCCCTGCTGCAAAGGAAACTTCCATAACACATGGCACTACCCACCAGAAAGGTGTCTGACGTGGTGCTGCTGCTGCTAGCCTTGTCTGGACACATGGATGTTTCCCATTGATAACATTAAATATCATGTTAAACATAAATATATTCTGATTTCATTACAGCAAAGATAACCTCGGCAGTATTGACGGCAAAATAGGCTACAGAATATTAGGTTCTGTATTGACACGTGCAAAATTAGAAAATCATATTTTTTGTTTAAATTACATTCATAGATCTGCATTTATACCAAAACCTCGAGGCTTTCAAACATCAACATGTCATTTATTAATATGCATTTGTGTCTTAATGACATATAAACATATTTTCCTATTCTATTTTGCCTGGAAACGCTTCCAACACGCTGGCGTCTGGCGTGATCGTGCGTCTCACGCAGGCAGCGTGTAAGCTCTAACCTGTTACCATGGGAGCCGAAATATAAACAGACACGCCACGCAGCTGACACGCTCACGCCACGCGTCCAGTGTGTAACCGACCTTAGGATTAGAGAACATCTCCTCTCATGGTGGATATCTGCTTTATTTTACTGTCCTCCTATCTTGCTAACAAACTGTAATGTTTTAGATACATCAAAGCTGCATGGGGGGATTAACTTAGACCAGACTGCTCCTGCTGAGGTCTTCTTTAGACTAAGACTTAACCACTATCTGTCTGCCCGTGTAAATGGGTGGTAAAGTGATACCATTCCTACTTCCTCTCTCTAGTAGAGAAGCTACAGGTCTAAATAAGACTACCGTATTTTCCGGACTATAAGTCGCACTTTTTTGTCCTACTTTGGCTGGTCCTGCGACTTATAGTCAGGTGCGACTTATATATCAAAATATATATAATTTAACATGTTTTTACATGTTAATTCATACTGAAAACACTACCTACAGCCGTGAGAGGGCGCTCTAGGCTTGTGACAACTAGAACGCTCCTAAAGACAACTGAGAAAGAAAAGAGACAAACTGCAGGTAGTGAAATATGCAGCCCCGAAAACGGTGATCGAGCAGCAGAAAGAGAGTTTGAAATGAGGGAGAAACTTATGAGGGAGACTGGCGAAAAGGTGACTCTTACTGCAATGAAGAAAACAAAGAAAGCTAATCGGCTAATCGTCGTGGGCTGAAAGCAAGACGGCCAGAGCTGGAGGAACAAGTCAGGAGGGGCTCGTTCACGGTGCAGCTCCACGCCTTTTAATACCTCCATGCTCCACGCCCTGCTAGCTAGTTGTTCTGGGTGCTATTGTATAGTTCAATAACTGTTAATGTGTTACGTTAACATACCGGACACCTACCGTATTCAGCGTATTGTTCTGTGTGCTATTGTGTAGTTGAATAACTCTTGTATTTATAATCTAAATAAATGCGACTTATAGTCCGGTGCGACTTATAGTCCGAAAAATACGGTATTTAATTACTAGGGGGGTAACGATACACGTATTGGTATTGAACCATTCGGTACGAGGCTTGGACTAATCCTATTTCATTTAGAAAAAAAAGAGCTTAAATTGTGTGTATGTACCCCCCCCCCAAGCCAGCGATACCGGGGGAAGTTGATGGCTCATCAGCAAACAAGCCAGCAACGAACACAAGAAGAGGACAGACTACGAGATTGATGATCAGCTCACCTGAGGCTCCGACAGCTACAGCAGGACGTAAGCTCCAGAACTCCATCTGTGATTGGACAAAGGTTACTACTACCCCAGGCCTGAAAATACCCCAGGGCAAGAGAGGGTGCCTAAAGAAGTCACACACACACACACACATACACACACATACAGACACACACACACACACACACACACACACACACACACAGACACACACACACACACACACACACACACACACACATACAGACACACACACACACACACACACACACACACACACACACACACACACACACACACACACACACACACACACACACAGACACACACACACACACACACACACACACACACACACACACACACACACACACACACACACACACACACACACACACACACACACAAACTCAGACACACCCACACACACACACACACACACACACACACACACACACACACACACACACACACACACACACACACACACACACACACACAGGAAAGTCGCATCGACAGCTACTTTCTGAGAAGCAGGCCGAGTCAGTCGACTCAGCAGCAGGACACACACCCCAGTCTGCAAGACATCAACACCCCTGTCCCAGAGGAGAAGACCAAGGCACAGGAGAGCCACCTGAACCCAACCCATCACAGCCAACAGCAGAGAAGAAGATCCAGAGGAGAAGACCAAGGCACAGGAGAGCCACCTGAACCCAACCCATCACAGCCAACAGCAGAGAAGAAGATCCAGAGGAGAAGACCAAGGCACAGGAGAGCCACCTGAACCCAACCCATCACAGCCAACAGCAGAGAAGAAGATCAAGAGGAGAAGAACAAGGCACAGGAGAGAAACCTGAACCCAACCCATCACAGCCAACAGCAGAGAAGAAGATCCAGAGGAGAAGACCAAGGCACAGGAGAGAAACCTGAACCCAACCCATCACAGCCAACAGCAGAGAAGAAGATCCAGAGGAGAAGACCAAGGCACAGGAGAGTCACCTGAACCCAACCCATCACAGCCAACAGCAGAGAAGAAGATCCAGAGGAGAAGAACAAGGCACAGGAGAATCACGTGAACCCAACACATCACAGCCAACAGCAGAGAAGAAGATCCAGAGGAGAAGAACAAGGCACAGGAGAGAAACCTGAACCCAACCCATCACAGCCAACAGCAGAGAAGAAGATCCAGAGGAGAAGACCAAGGCACAGGAGAGAAACCTGAACCCAACCCATCACAGCCAACAGCAGAGAAGAAGATCCAGAGGAGAAGACCAAGGCACAGGAGAGCCCCCTGAACCCAACCCATCACAACCAACAGCAGAGAAGAAGATCCAGAGGAGGAGACCATTAGTCAAGAGAACAAAGGCCTGCGACAAGACGCTGTGGAAGGAGGTCAACACTGATCTCTGCAGCATACTGGAAGGGATCAGAGTGTGTTTCTGTGTGTGTTTGTGTATGAGTGTGTGTGTGTGTATGAGTGTGTGTGTACATGTGTTTTTTATTTCCAGTCATAGTTTCTATATCTTTATTGTGACTATTATTGTCACTGTTCATCACCATAGACCAGACCCAGACCAAGAGTCTGTGAGAGATGTGTTAGTTTCTCTGCAGCTTTCTGCAGCTTTCTGCTCTCAGACTAAACTAAGAGAAAGAGGGATGAGAGGAGACCTTCTCTAACCCTAAATCCTGCATCAGACCGAGGGAAATAACTGTGACACAAGCTGGGAGGAATTTATTATTCTTGTTACAGGAAACTCCCTGAATAAAAATCATGCTGAGATAAACTTTGTTTCAGGGAAAAGGGAACAGAGACACACACACACACACACACACACACACACACACACACACACACACACACACACACACACACACACACACACACAGACCAAGACTCTGGGTCTGTCCCAGGTTTCTCCCTAAAATGGAAGTTTTTCCTCTCCACTGTTGCACTAAATGATCCTGGGGGGATTACTGGAATTCT
>NC_041346.1:34371354-34401354 GCF_004354835.1 Perca flavescens
TCTAGATTTTAGAGTCCAATTTCTTCAGTGTCTTTCTTTTCTATGTCCATATATACCAGGGAGCAAGGCATATAATATGTAGAGAAGGAAACTCGTCCTCTATAAAAACAAACACGTGAGAACAAGCGTGGCAGATAATAGCGCACCGACTGAATAATAGTCTAAAAATATACATTTATAAGCTACTGCTCTTAACTTAAACCACTGAAGGAGGCACATGTCATTTGCAAAAATGAACAGTTGTACACTTTGCATTAAAAGCGAGCAGTGGAAGTTAAAATGACTTAGGAAATTAATATTTTAGCCAGAGAGAGAGGGAGAGAGAGAGAGAGATATACAAGGAACAATAAATAGAAAATTGTATAGATTATCATTTATTTTCTAATTTATTATTTTAGTTATTTGTATTCTTTTTTTATATATATTGTTTCAATGTACCCTCTGAGGGAACTGCACAGCAGTTGTTTAGTATCTGCATTTATATCATAATTATAATATGTTTACTTGTATTATTATTATTACATCAGATGTATTTACTCCTTGTCATTTTATATGTATGTTTGTTCTTATGCTTTGGCAACACAGATGTATTTTTTAGTCATGCCAATAAAGCAACTTGAAATTGAAATTGAAATTGAAAATTGAAATTGAAAATTGAGAGAGAGAGAGAGAGAGAGAGCTATTTATGTATCATATTCTAGCGTTATAGAAAATTGATCTTCATGGTAAATTTCCTGAGTAACATTATATTCTGCTTGCTTTTAAGGCAAAGAGTACAATTGTTAATTTGTGCAAATGATTAGTAGCCTAATCATTGAATGGTATGATTATGATGGTTTCCATTCAGATCAGAGGTCAGTTAATGTTTATATTTAGGCTGATTACACATTCAGTTGGTCCGTAATCGTCTGCTACACTTTCTCTTGTTGTTTTATTACAGCGGCCGTGTTTCTTTTTTTACAAATAATGTATTTCTTTACAATAATAATAATAATAATAATAATAATAATAATAATGTATACTTTATTAATCCCGCATGGGGAAATTCCAATCTTTTCACTTTTCACGTTATCATACTTCCACAAGAAGCTGCTGCTCACTCTGTGGTCTCAAACCGCCTACTGGCACACTTCAAACACTGGTTTTAAGTATATAGTAAAAACGGTCAAAAAGTTCAGTGTGAAACGATGGACCCTACGCGCACTAAACGGCAGAGGTGGAAAGTAACGAAATACATTTACTCACGTTACTGTATTGAGTAGTTTTGTTGTGTATTTTGTATTTTTCAAGTAGTTTTTAAAATCTGTATTTTAAAATGTACTTGATTACATTTTGAGTGAAGGATTGTATTTCGCTACATTACAAATCCCATCCGTTACTGAGTAAAAAAAAAAACAGAAAGGAAGAAAACAAATTGCGCCCTGAATGACTACACCAGTTCTCTTAATACATCCATGCCCTGAATCAAAGAATTTCTAATATTGCCTGAATGCACCAGCATTCTTTATTTTGCGCGAATGTATGCAGCTTCTTCTTCTCTGGTTGCAAGTCGCAATTAAAAAGAAGTAGAAGAAGAACTGCAATGTGTCGCACCCAAGGGGGTAAGCTTCGCTTCAGAACTCGAGCCATCATGGCGCCATTTTGTTGCTACCTGGCCATCACCTCCTGTTAGCATTCCGCTGACCGCCATTTTTTTTTTACGTCACTTGACTGCGAATAACTTTACATCTGAAGCGTTTAAAGACTCTATTTGTCGGTTGTTTAGTTCCAAAGAAACACGACAATGTATAAAAGGCTCCATTACCTTGTACCTCACGTTATGGCTCCGTAGCAGACGTTTTTGTAAAAATAGGCTAACGATTGGGTCATAACCACGAGACTTACTGTCGCATAGTAGAGGAATTACCGTATAGTACAGGAGAAGCTCGCAGGCAGTTTCGACTTACATGAGATGTTTAGGTTTAATTACTAATGTTAACTAGCATGTTAGTGATCAGTAATTAGCCTGTGCCCATGTTATCTCCTTACATCCACCTACACTCTCCGTCTCTGTAAGATTGGAAATGATTGAGATTTCTCTCGGCACAGCTACCAGAAGACTTACAACTTTCAGACACGTTGCTCACGTCACATTCTCTCAGTTGGAGGCTGCTCAGTAAAGCTGGCCATCACCGGAAAAGTGCTTCTAATAGCCTTCACTGGTCTCCGTCCAGAGCAACGGGGTCTATTGGTCCATTATATACTGTCTATGGTCGCACCCATTGACATATATATATAAGGTCGCACCCGGTCGCATCCATAGACTGTTATGGTCGCACCGTCGGACCCATAGCTAGATGTATCTGTATCTATGCGTCGGACCCATGGATGTATTAGCCTGGTTGGTGTGTAAGTGCTTACGGACCTGGATGTGTCGGCGAGCGGCGAACTGAGTGGGAGACGTTAGCGGACGTAAATGAGCTGTTATCCCTCAAAAATACCTTGACTGATACAGAGTGCGCGCCGACATCTGAAGCAAAAGCAACAAGGCATCCTGGGATGCAGCAGTCAGGACCAGCTTTGTGACAAACTACAAAATCGCCAAAACAGTAAGCCATTTTTTGAATGGGAGTTTATTAAAGAGTGTTTGGTGGACTCTGCTGCACTAATATGCCCAGAGAAAAAAGAGACGTTTGAGAACGTGTCGCCTGACATAAAATTAATATTGAGCAGAATTAAGTTTACCCTTTTGGTCTGGCCCTCCACAACAGTCCCTGTTTCTCATGTGGCCCCTTGGGGAAATGAATTGCCCACTCCTGCCAGGACAAGGTATGTAGGAGACTGGCTGAATTAATTCACATACATCTAATTAGCTGATATGGGCTACTTACAGTATCTCACAAAAGTGAGTACACCCCTCACATTTTAGTAAATATTTCATTATATCTTTTAATGGGACAACACTGAAGAAATGACACTTTGCTACAATGTAAAGTATTAAGTGTACAGCTTGTATAACAGTGTAAATGTGCTGTCCCCCCAAAATACAAGCCATTAATGTCTAAACTGCTCGCAAAAAAGTGAGTCCACCCCTATGTAAAATTCCCATAGAGGCAGGCAGATGTTTATTTTTAAAGGCCAGTTATTTCATGGATCCAGGATACTATGCATCCTTATAAAGTTCCCTTGGCCTTTGGAATTAAAATAGCCCCCCATCATCACATGCCCTTCACCTGTAGCAAAGTGTAATTTCTTCAATGTTGTCCCATTAAAAGATATAATGAAATATTTACTTGAATGTGAGGGGTGTACTCACTTTTGTGACATACTGTAGGTGTAGAAGCTAGCTGCTAGTCTGGGCTGTGAACACTAGGGTCTGTTAATATTAATATAATTAACAGTCAAAATTATGGAGTCAAAACGTGATGTGGCCTTGATTTGCATTATAACTGTTGTTTGTTTGTGAAGAAAAGAAGGATGGCCCTCATAACTAACAATGAATGGTACTTTCACATTCAACTGATTGTTTGATAAAATTTTATGGCATGGTCCAAACTAAAATTGCACATTATACCTTTCTAAGGGTCTTAAATAACATGTGTGACATGTGTTATGTTGTTATTACACGTGTATACATTTGTATAGATATATCTTTATTTAAAAACAAAATAGTTTGGGATTTATGAAATCATATCAAAGTATTGGTACTTTTACTTGAGTACAATATTTTAGTACTTTTTCCACCTCTGCTAAACGGGCGCCATCTGGACTACGCAGCGGAAAGGGGAGGGGCCAGGGACGTGGACTGGCAGCTGATTGGACCAACACGTCACATGGGTCTGGCTTCTCCCGGATTTCACAACAGAGCATAACGGGGCTCGTTCAGAATCTGATCTCATATCGTACTAAAATAGTTCACCGAAACATGTTTCTGAAAACATTTGAAGAGAGAAATAGGCCGTGATGCAGTTCCTGAATCTGTCTTCGTTTCAGATCAACAAAGGTCAGTTTAAAAGATTTTCGTCTGATTTTCAGAGGCGGCGGGGCAAGTCTACCGCTCCTCATTTCCAGTAAGTGTTTTAACATAAGTGCTCTGTTTGAGACGATACTAACCAACCGAAGTGGGACTACGGCAGGAAGTGGTCAGTGACCATTAGCAGTGTACTGACAGAAGTGTGCGGTTTGAGACACAGCCTTTATAAAGTATGAACAATGCGTGTTCTCCATTTTAGCATCAGTCAATCAGTAAATCTGTGATCGACCTCGCGGTCTGTTAAGCAAACACAGGAACGTGCATCAGAATTACTTCAGTCTGACTCAACCTAGTCTCTCCTCCTCAGCTCCTAGTCTCTCCTCCTCTCCTCCTCTCCTCCTCAGTCTGGCCTAGTCTCTCCTCCTCAGTCTGACCTAGTCTCTCCTCCTCAGTCTGACCTAGTCTCTCCTCCTCAGCTCCTAGTCTCTCCTCCTCTCCTCCTCAGTCTGACCTAGTCTCTCCTCCTCAGCTCCTAGTCTCTCCTCCTCTCCTCCTCAGTCTGACCTAGTCTCTCCTCCTCAGCTCCTAGTCTCTCCTCCTCAGTCTGATCTAGTCTCTCCTCCTCAGTCTGATCTAGTCTCTCCTCCTCAGTCTCCTAGTCTCTCCTCCTCAGCTCCTAGTCTCTCCTCCTCAGTCTGACCTAGTCTCTCCTCCTCAGCTCCTAGTCTCTCCTCCTCAGTCTGACCTAGTCTCTCCTCCTCAGTCTGATCTAGTCTCTCCTCCTCAGTCTCCTAGTCTCTCCTCCTCAGTCTGACCTAGTCTCTCCTCAGTCGGACCTAGTCTCTCCTCCTCAGTCTGACCTAGTCTCTCCTCCTCAGCTCCTAGTCTCTCCTCCTCAGTCTGACCTAGTCTCTCCTCCTCAGTCTCCTAGTCTCTCCTCCTCAGTCTGACCTAGTCTCTCCTCAGTCGGACCTAGTCTCTCCTCCTCAGTCTGACCTAGTCTCTCCTCCTCAGCTCCTAGTCTCTCCTCCTCAGTCTGACCTAGTCTCTCCTCCTCAGCCTGACCTAGTCACTCCTCCTCAGCTCCTAGTCTCTCCTCCTCTCCTCCTCAGTCTGACCTAGTCTCTCCTCCTCAGCCTGACCTAGTCTATCCTCCTCAGCTCCTAGTCTCTCCTCCTCTCCTCCTCAGTCTGACCTAGTCTCTCCTCCTCAGCTCCTAGTCTCTCCTCCTCAGTCTGACCTAGTCTCTCCTCCTCAGTCTGACCTAGTCTCTCCTCCTCAGCCTGACCTAGTCACTCCTCCTCAGCTCCTAGTCTCTCCTCCTCAGCTCCTAGTCTCTCCTCCTCAGTCTGACCTAGTCTCTCCTCCTCAGTCTGACCTAGTCTCTCCTCCTCAGCCTGACCTAGTCTCTCCTCCTCAGCTCCTAGTCTGTCCTCCTCAGCCTGACCTAGTCTCTCCTCCTCAGCTCCTAGTCTCTCCTCCTCAGTCTGACCTAGTCTCTCCTCCTCAGTCTGACCTAGTCTCTCCTCCTCAGCTCCTAGTCTCTCCTCCTCAGTCTGACCTAGTCTGTCCTCCTCACTCTGACCTAGTCTCTCCTCCTCAGTCTGACCTAGTCTCTCCTCCTCAGTCTGACCTAGTCTCTCCTCCTCAGTCTGACCTAGTCTCTCCTCCTCAGCCTGACCTAGTCTCTCCTCCTCAGCTCCTAGTCTCTCCTCCTCAGCCTGACCTAGTCTGTCCTCCTCAGTCTGACCTAGTCTCTCCTCCTCAGCCTGACCTAGTCTCTCCTCCTCAGCCTGACCTAGTCTCTCCTCCTCAGTCTGACCTAGTCTCTCCTCCTCAGTCTGACCTAGTCTCTCCTCAGCTCCTAGTCTCTCCTCCTCAGTCTGACCTAGTCTCTCCTCCTCAGTCTGACCTAGTCTCTCCTCCTCAGTCTGATCTAGTCTCTCCTCCTCAGCCTGACCTAGTCTCTCCTCCTCAGCCTGACTCCACCTAGTCTCTCCTCCTCAGCCTGACCTAGTCTCTCCTCCTCAGTCTGACCTAGTCTCTCCTCCTCAGTCCGACCTAGTCTCTCCTCCTCAGTCTGACCTAGTCTCTCCTCCTCAGCCTGACCTAGTCTCTCCTCCTCAGCCTGACCTAGTCTCTCCTCCTCAGTCTGACCTAGTCTCTCCTCCTCAGTCTGACCTAGTCTCTCCTCAGCTCCTAGTCTCTCCTCCTCAGTCTGACCTAGTCTCTCCTCCTCAGTCTGACCTAGTCTCTCCTCCTCAGTCTGATCTAGTCTCTCCTCCTCAGCCTGACCTAGTCTCTCCTCCTCAGCCTGACTCCACCTAGTCTCTCCTCCTCAGCCTGACCTAGTCTCTCCTCCTCAGCTCCTAGTCTCTCCTCCTCAGCCTGACCTAGTCTCTCCTCCTCAGTCCGACCTAGTCTCTCCTCCTCAGTCTGACCTAGTCCTTCCTCCTCAGTCCGACCTAGTCTCTCCTCCTCAGTCTGACCTAGTCTCTCCTCCTCAGTCCGACCTAGTCTCTCCTCCTCAGTCTGACCTAGTCTCTCCTCCTCAGTCCGACCTAGTCTCTCCTCCTCAGTCCGACCTAGTCTCTCCTCCTCAGTCCGACCTAGTCTCTCCTCCTCAGTCTGACCTAGTCTCTCCTCCTCAGTCTGACCTAGTCTCTCCTCCTCAGTCTGACCTAGTCTCTCCTCCTCAGTATGACCTAGTCTCTCCTCCTCAGTCTGACCTAGTCTCTCCTCCTCAGTCTGACCTAGTCTCTCCTCCTCAGTATGACCTAGTCTCTCCTCCTCAGTCTGACCTAGTCTCTCCTACTCAGTCTGACTGGGCCTTCGTGCAACGCACCAAGCCAGGATTCACAGATTAGACTAGGTCTGGCCTCACTTCATCAGTTATCCTGGATTTATAAATTCTGCTTTTGTGAAACAGGCCCCAGAACTTGTGAGGATGTTTCAACCTCACAGACAACAGAGTCAGACATGCCATAAAAAAAGCTTTTGAAGGATAAAACGGTGTACAAATGCTGTTGAGTATACCGTGAAAATGGTTCTTATGAATTTCTCAGCTAAACATAATCGATAAAAAAAAACAATTTTTGCTCCAGCTCCTTGAGTGCAAGCTGTGTGTGTGTGTGTGTGTGTGTGTGTGTGTGTGTGTGTGTGTGTGTGTGTGTGTGTGTGTGTTCCTTCCTTAAAGAACTTCTATATGGGTTTATTTTAAAATTCTGCACTTTGTTCTCAAATAAAAATAAAATATGTTAAATTACACTCTGTTCATTGTTGTTCAACCAAACTTTAATGTTTTCTGAAAATACATGTCTTTCCTAGATCAACAAATAATAACCCAAAATGATTGTCTTGACAATGTCATTCATAAGACTTTTTTATAGTGTTTACAACGTCGGGGGATTTCACAGGTGGGACTGGCAAGTTAGCCCATAGGTAGCATGATGATAGCATGATGATAGCATGATATTTCTAGATCTAGATCTGTTTACCTGTACTTATCTGAACTAATGACATGATCACTGTCACTAGATATAAAGAAAACGTTGACTTTCACTCGGTGCCATTCACTGACAGTAAAAACACCTCTTCCTCATCCCAGTCAGTCACCATAGTTCTAGTACTAGGCTGATACACAGTCACCATAGTTCTAGTACCAGGCTGATACACAGTCATCATAGTGTAACGGACTGTGTTAATCCTTCAGATTAATGTTAATGTCAAATGTTAAAGAGTATCACTGTTCAGATACAGATTAGAGATGTTGAGTTAAACACTGAGATTTCCGCTTGTCAGTGAAGTAAATGTGAGTTTAGATGTTGTGAACCTTCTACAGGTCATTTTCCTATGAGAGTGAGCCGCGGGAGATCGTACACCTGTAGTTGGCTGAGAGCTAAGGGGGGTGTGGCTGTTGTTGTGTCCTGCAGGAAGAGAAAGGAATGTAAATGTTTGAGCTAGGGGAAGGTCAGGTAACGTGAGTTGGCTTAACTGTTCTTGTTTTTTTGGCGTTGGCTACGGCCCACAGTAGGCTGTATTTGGGTCAATAATAAAACTGACAGTAAACTGGCTATACATCTCACCGGCTGCTTATTGAGGGACGTTACAATAGTTCTAGTACCAGGCTGATATACAGTCATCATAGTTCTAGTACCAGGCTGATACACAGTCATCATAGTTCTAGTACCAGGCTGATACACAGTAATCATAGTTCTAGTACCAGGCTGATATACAGTCATCATAGTTCTAGTACCAGGCTGATACACAGTCATCATAGTTCTAGTACCAGGCTGATACACAGTCATCATAGTTCTAGTACCAGGCTGATACACAGTCATCATAGTTCTAGTACCAGGCTGATACACAGTCACCATAGTTCTAGTACCAGGCTGATACACAGTCATCATAGTTCTAGTACCAGGCTGATACACAGTCACCATAGTTCTAGTACCAGGCTGATACACAGTCATCATAGTTCTAGTACTAGTGATACACAGTCATCATAGTTCTAGTACCAGGCTGATACACAGTCACCATAGTTCTAGTACCAGGCTGATACACAGTCATCATAGTTCTAGTACCAGGCTGGTACACAGTCACCATAGTTCTAGTACCAGGCTGATACACAGTCATCATGGTTCTAGTACCAGGCTGATACACAGTCATCATAGTTCTAGTACCAGGCTGATACACAGTCACCATAGTTCTAGTACCAGGCTGATACACAGTCATCATAGTTCTAGTACCAGGCTGGTACACAGTCACCATAGTTCTAGTACCAGGCTGATACACAGTCACCATAGTGAAGTGGAGAGGCCTCGTTCACCTGTAAGGTAAAGGTACTTCATGGCATACATGTAGCGAAATTCATTCACTGCATTTAACCCCTCCCTCAAGGGAGCAGTGGGCAGCCAATCACAGCGCCGGAGGGACTAACTCCAGGTCTGAGCTAGCCGATCCACTGATCGCTGTGGATTACATGTTTTTGTGTCAGTGGATTACGGTAAAATACAGATCTGTTTTCTTAACATGTCTTACGGTAGGGTTCCACACAGAATTTTGCCTTGGGGGGCGTGGTCGCAAAAACAACACGCCAGATCGCAACAGAACCGCGGCTGGTAGACCGGTCGGCTAGCTGAATCATTTTGAGTGTTTAACCCTGTGACGCCTGTATTTATTCCCAATTATATAAAAAACATTATTATGTGTGTTTCTGGCTCCAAGCTGACGCTAAATTAAGTTGAGATTGTTAATTTGTCTATAGCATATGGAATAGGTATAACTTTAGGTATGATGCAAATTAGCAACAACAGGCATTCATGTTAAAATTCTTTACAAAATGGTAAAATTAATAAAACACATTTTCCCATCTCAGATATGTAGATTTTATTCAAGTCACAAAGTAATTGACAAATAAATGAATCTTGACAACAGCGAGAAAGAAAACACTCTCCTACTCCCTAACATTGACAGTAGTCTTTTTAGGGTTAGGGGTTAGAGTTAAGGGGTTAGGGGTAGGGTTAATCTCGCTTCCGTGAACTGGATATATCTCCCACTCCGACCGGTCCTACGAGAAACCAGTGTGTGCAAAAGGTTCCTAGGTATGTATCGAATGTAAACAAACCGGCATTGGGGGAAATACACACGCTATCTCGCCTGCAGTCTGAATGGAAGGGTTTGATGTAAATTAGAGACAGTCGGCATTAAGGGGTAAGACTAACATTTGTGTAGAAACATTTTAATCCCGTACAAATTTTCATGATACAACTCTGATAACCTCCGTCATCTTGGTCAGACTTTTTTTTAAGTTAAACTTTCGTCAACTTTGTTTTGCTTGCCTCTGCGATTCTCTTTCATCTCTACCAATCAGGGCGAATAACATCTCCATTCATCCTCAATGAGAGCATAGAAATAAAAAACGGACAAATAGAGTCTTTAAACGTTTCAGATGTAAAGTTGTTCGCTGTTAAAGTGACGTCAAAATGAATGGGAGTCAATGGGATGCTAACGGGAGGTGATGGCTTAGTAGCAACAAAATGGCGCCATAGGAGGTACGAGTTCTGAAGCGAGGGTTACCCCCTTGGCTGTAATAGACGGGCACGAAAGCTTGTCAGGTGTAGCAACAGTAACTAAGGAGGGCGAGACTTAGCGAGGGGTCAATTGTTAAATTGTTACTGCGACAATGACCCCCCCCCGAGTCTCTGGTTCCTCTCCAGAAATCAGCCAACATGGCAGCTGATCTTTGGTCAGTCTGACAGTTAGAGTCCCAGTCAGAGTAGTGGTAGTTTCTCTGCAGCTTTCTGCTCTCACACTAAACTAACAGAAAGACGGAACAAACATTAGCATTACCTTACCCCCATCTCTCTCCCCCTTTCATATCTAGCCACTTTCAAATGAAGGGATAAGCCCTCAAAAAGTATCTTAAAAAAAAAATAAAAACAGGAAACTCCAAATTCCAAGTGTGTGTGTGTGTGTGTATGTTCTCGTTAAACTACATTTGTGGGGTCCAAAAACCGGACCCCCCAAGTTTAAAGGGCTGTTTGAGGGTTAAGACTTGGTTTTAGGATTAGGGATAGAATTAGGTTATGGTTAGGGTGAGGGTAAGGTTAAGGTTAGGCATTTAGTTGTGATGGTTAAGGTTAGGGTAAGGGTTAAGGTTAGGCATTTAGTTGTGATGGTTAAGGTTAGGGTAAGGGTTAAGGTTAGGCATTTAGTTGTGATGGTTAAGGTTAGGGTAAGGGTTAGGTTAGACATTTAGTTGTGATGGTTAAGGTTAGGGTAAGGGTTAAGGTTAGGCATTTAGTTGTGATGGTTAAGGTTAGGGTAAGGGTTAAGGTTAGACATTTAGTTGTGATGGTTAAGGTTAGGGTAAGGGTTAAGGTTAGGCATTTAGTTGTGATGGTTAAGGTTAGAGTAAGGGTTACATTTAGTTGTGATGGTTAAGGTTAGGGTAAGGGTTAAGGTTAGACATTTAGTTGTGATGGTTAAGGTTAGGGTAAGGGTTAAGGTTAGGCATTTAGTTGTGATGGTTAAGGTTAGGGTAAGGGTTAAGGTTAGACATTTAGTTGTGATGGTTAAGGTTAGGGTAAGGGTTAAGGTTAGTCATTTAGTTGTGATGGTTAAGGTTAGGGTAAGGGTTAAGGTTAGTCATTTAGTTGTGATGGTTAAGGTTAGGGTAAGGGTTAAGGTTAGTCATTTAGTTGTGATGGTTAAGGTTAGGGTAAGGGTTAAGGTTAGTGTTAGTTGTGATGGTTAAGGTTAGGGTGTGGTTAAGGTTAGACATTTAGTTGTGATGGTTAAAGTTAGGGTGTTAGGGAATGCATTGTGTGTGTGTGTGTGTGTGTGTGTGTGTGTGTGTGTGTGTGTGTGTGTGTGTGTGTGTGTGTGTGTGTGTGTGTGTGTGTGTGTGTGTGTGTGTGTGTGTGTGTGTGTGTGTGTGTGTGTGTGTGTGTGTGTGTGTGTGTGTGTCTGTGTGTGTCTGTGTCTGTGTGTGTGTGTGTGTGTGTGTGTGTGTGTGTGTGTGTGTGTGTGTGTGTGTGTGTGTGTGTGTGTGTGTGTGTGTGTGTGTGTGTGTGTGTGTGTGTGTGTGTGTGTGTGTGTGTGTGTGTGTGTGTGTGTGTGTGTGTGTGTGTGTGTGTGTGTGTGTGTGTGTGTGTGTGTGTGTGTGTGTGTGTGTGTGTGTGTGTGTGTGTGTGTGTGTGTGTGTGTGCCACCATGTTGTCAGATTTCTGGGAGAGGAATGTAGAGACCGAGTTACTTTAGTTTACATTATTTATAACAGATGAAATACATCAGTGGTGGCTGCTGGTCGTTCAAAGAGGGGAAGCTCATTTTCAGCCTACATCATAAAAATTGTCTATTTATTTATTATAATATTATAATATACACTACTGGTCAAAGGTTTTAAAACACCCCAATTGTATTAGTTTCTTATTTAAATTTTAGCAGTTCAAGTCAAATAAATAGATTGAAATGGTACAAAGGTAAGGGACGAATATCCTGAGATTTAAAAAAGGGTCTAGGTTACCCAAAACTGAAAAATAATGTTCATTTCAGTATTTAGTAGAGGGTGTGTGTGTGTGTGTGTGTGTGTGTGTGTGTGTGTGTGTGTGTGTGTGTGTGTGTGTGTGTGTGTGTGTGTGTGTGTGTGTGTGTGTGTGTGTGTGTGTGTGTGTGTGTGTGTGTGTGTGTGTGTGTGTGTGTGTGTGTGTGTGTGTGTGTGTGTGTGTTCTGGTAATCATCACGTTGTGGGAACAGCAATCTGTTTACACAGTCACATCATGGGGACCTCTTGCGGTATGGGGACCATAAATGAGGTCCCCATAAGGAAACCCCTTTTAACCTTTTAGGCGCTGGGTTTTATTTTTAAAAATACTAGATTTTGACACCTACATTTCAGAAGGCTCTGACTTAAAAGTGGTTTGAGATAGAGACAAAGTGTAAATGAAAAAAATATTGAGAATGACCTAACGTTTATCTAGGGAGTAAATTTTCCCATCTAATTTGCATATTATGACGTCATATTGCGGCGGCCATATTGGATTATGTAATTTCCATAAAATAACTGATATTTTCAAAGAGAGTTGAACTTATTTCATCAGAGTTACCCCCCTCTATTTGTTATGTTTTCAACATATCAAATTTTTGAAGTAAATTGTAAGTCATTAACTAGACCACAAAACTCATTTAAACAGTAGGCGTATTTTTAGGACAGGCGAGGGGCTCACGGCAGCACCCGCTACTCGTTGAGCACAGTAAATATAGTGATAACACTCTATTGGGAGAAAACAGCTGTTTGATTCAGTACCGCGTCGTGTCCCTAATTATTTTATGAAAGAGTGAAGTCTGTGTGTGTGTGTGTGTGTGTGTGTGTGTGTGTGTGTGTGTGTGTGTGTGTGTGTGTGTGTGTTTATTCTGATGATGTGTGTCTCTTCCTGTCTCCACAGAACCTTTCTGATCACATCAGATCACAGTTTGATTTAAAGTCAGCTTCTTCATCACTCTGAAGACGAGATCTCAACACTTCAGGAGGACCAGGAGACCTGAAAATGGGGGCTAGAGGGTCAACACCACCAACACCACCAACACCACCACCACCAAGTAGAAGAGGGAGCACAGACTCTCCTACTGATCTGAGACAAGATGAAGACAGTCCAGAAAAGGTTGCAGTAGCAGCAGTAGGAGTAGTAGGAATGGGACTCTTGCTCCTTGGAGCTCCGAAGACTTTAGCAGTAACAGCAGCGGTAGCAGTAGGAGGAGTAGTATTAGGACTGTTTGCAGCAGGTAGAAGATGAGCAATAAAAACAATGAAAGATAACAGAAGTGTCAATAAAGTAGAAGAACTGGGGAAAGACTTCATGGAGATCATAGAACGGCTGAAGAAGAACCTGGAAGAAATAAAGAGGACAGGTGAGAAGTTGGACCAAAGATCAGCTGAACTTCAGGCTGGAATCGCTCTGACAGACATCGAGGGCTTCTAGACTCTTACAGTAGTGTCTATCCCTGGAAGAAGTGATGGAGGATTGTCTGCTATGGAGAAAGTCTTCAGACCTACTGTGTCCCCTGAAGAGGACAGAAAGTTAACAGACTCCATCATCCAGTCAGCTGATCTCTGTCAGGAAGTCATCGATGACTTGAAGAAGATGAAGGAAGAACTCAAAGACTACACAGAACAGTGAACATACACACTGCAGTCTGAAGAAAGAGATATTTCAATTATATTATTATAATTATTTCCATTAAATCTGCAGTTTGTTGACACATTTCAAATTTTGGACCCAGATGATCCTCTGATCCTGTTTATCTGAACAAACTCCTCCATGTATTAATATATTTACTTTCTCTGAACATGCTGCTGCTTATAATTCTGTCTGAAACATGATTATGTTTCTGTCAGATACAGAGCAGAGAAAACCAGTCTGATGAACTATGAAACATAAAGTGATGCCAACTGAGAATAGATGAGCCGTGTAGTAACGTAGCAGCACCACAAGATGGCAGCAGCTGCATCTGATGCACCGTGGGGGGTAAGCTTCGCTTCAGAAATAGTACCTCCTATGGCACCATTTTGATGCTACCAAGGTATCACCTCCCGTTAGCATCCCATTGACTCCCATTCATTTTGACGTCACTTTGACAGAGAATATCTTTACATCTGAAGCGTTTAAAGACTCTATTTGTCTGTTGTTTATTTCTAAAGAAACACAACAATGTATAAAAGGCTCCATTACCTTGTACCTCACGTTATGGCTCCGTAAGCAGACGTTTTTTTTATAAAAATAGGCTAACGATTGGGTCATAACCACAAGACTTATTGTCACACAGTAGAGGAATTACCGTATAGTACAGGAGAAGCTCACAGGCAGTTTGGACTTACATGTATGTGCATGCATGTGATCAGTAATTAGCCTGTGTCTATGTTATCTCCTTACATATACCTACACTCTCCGTCTCTGTAAGATTGGGAATGATTGAGATTTCTCTTGGCACAGCTACCAGAAGACTTCACACTTTCAGACAGGTGGGAACCCTGCACATGTTTCACAATAAAAGCCTGGATAGAAACTAAAGGATTCTGTCCAGAGGGCTTTTAATTTGAAACAGGAAGTGTTGAGTTTGTGTTAACAGCATCATGAGGAAACATTTTCTCTCTTTGTTTTCTGATTTATTAGAATGAGATGATGTTTATCTCAATTACAAGTCGGTGCTAGGGAAAGCCCCGCAGTACCTAAGCTCACTGGTCACCATAGCTTCAACCCCCCACAGCCTCCCCACTAGCAGTTACATCTCCTTGGTCACCCCCAAAGCCCACACCTCCTTTGCCCCCCCCCCCAACCTCCTTCCAGTTCTCAGCTTCTAATGACTGAATGAACTACAAAACCCCTGAAACTCAGAACCCTTATCTCACTACCTACCTTTACAGTCTGTCTGTCTGAGCTCCTGTCTGATCACTGTACATACTAACTGTTCTCCATCATTCATGTTCTGTCTGATCACTGTACATGCTAACTGTTCTCCAACATTCATGTTCTGTCTGATCACTGTACATACTAACTGTTCTCCAACATTCATGTCCTGTCTGATCACTGTACATACTAACTGTTCTCCATCATTCATGTCCTGTCTGATCACTGTACGTGCAAACTGTTCTCCATCATTCATGCACTGCTCTCACCCACTTATCCCATTATCTCTGTAATGCTCCACTGCATAGTTTGCACAGATGCACCTCTTCACCTGCACTACTATCATATCTGTTGATGCTCTTTGCACTATTCATTCCCACCTTTGTGGTCATATAATTTTTGTACATCTCATCTGGGATACATCACTATCTGGACCACAATCTGCACTAACTGTACATTGACTCTTTACTACCTTCAGCATTTATATAGTCTGTCTATTGATACATATTGAGTAATACTGATCTACATCACTACCTAGACCACTATTTGCACTAACTGTATTCTGACTCTCTACCACATCTCAGCAGTGTTATAGACTGTATATTCATGTTTATCGTGTTATTACCATATCACTTTTGCATATCCTCAGACTTATTTACACTTCCCTTTACACCAGCTTTGTAATGCCTACTTATTCTGTACTTTATGTAGCCCGTTGTATTCTGTATTCTTGTATTTTATAGAATGTGAAACTATAAACTATATGTTGCTTGTACATTTATGCTTTATTCTTGGTCAGGTCAGCGTTACAAATGAGAATCTGTTCTCAATGACCTACCTGGTTAAATAAAATATAAAATAAAATATATAAGCTGGATATTTTTGTATGTTTATCTCCTTTTTGTTGTTAATTGAGTAAATAGTTTAAAGTATAAATTCATAAAAATTTTTTTATCATAGTGATGACATTACATCAAAAAATTGTTTACATTTTTTTTCAGTTTTTTTTCCACAATAAATCCAGTTTAGGATTTTTAGTTTTCAGCATTCAGCATTCACACGCTTTTTCTGCAGAAAAAGTCATTTTCATGGTTTAGTTCTACCTTGTGTAGAGGCAAGGGTGGCTCTAGAAGGAGGGGGGGCTAGAGTGCTGTCAATCTGAAAGATTTGATTCCCATTGGCTCAGAGTCTGTCTCTCTGCTGCCTGTTCTACCAATCACAGTCTTTGGTAAATGGATTTATACTTTAAACACACACTGTATGGTAACTGTGTAATTTGTTGAGAGTTATGAAGTAGAAACATATTGAACTCGCTGTAGAGCACTTGTTGCTGTAAGGAATATATTGTGTATCACTTTATTTCTGTTTCCTAATATCTGAAAACTGTGTACAGCAAGGTTTTCTTTTTATCCAGTTTATTGTTATTATTGAGTGTATTGTTCTTTATTTTTATACAGTTCTATGAAAACAATCTTCCCAGCCCCAATCAATGTCTCCATGATGACTGTCCAAATTGTTTCCTCAAGAGCCCAAAATGTGTATTTGGATATACGATTTGTTGCAAATAAAAACAAGTAAACTTAATAATGAATGTGATGCATTTCATTTAGCAGAATAACATTGTGTTTTTCTATCTGTTCCAATATTTCCTTTATTACTAAGCAGATTTTCTAGAGTTTATTCTGATAAAATCCCCTGGGCCCCCCCTGACCCCTGGGGGGTCTGACTGTGTGTGTGTCTGTGTGTCTCTGTGTGTGCAAAGAATTTTGGGTGTTTTATTCAATGTTTGGAAACCGTATTCTCACTGAACATTGACATATACCAGTCTGTGATTATCCTTCCTTCCTATATTATAACATTGGGCTAAATAATTCATAATTTCTGCTTTTATAAAATGAAGAATTAGATATAATTTCCTCTAAATGAGGTTTATTGACCACGAATTCCAAAAATGAGTTTAAAACTTGGTAATAAGTTTGTTAGTGGTGTTTATACATGGTAGTGAATAAACGTTAAAATTTTTTTAAAAGTTTTGAAGAAAAGAGACAAAAAAGTCCGGGAGGACCATTGTGCACGGTGGAATGGAAGACAACACAAGGGTTAACAAAGTCCATTGTTGTTGTTGTTTAATATATATATATATATATTATATCTTTATGTCAGGGACAAAGCAATGAGGAGAACAGGCGTTTTCACTGAAAAAGTTTTTTTAATTAACCTTAAAAAATGCTAAACAATATAAACCAAGAACTTAATATCTGGGCCTTTTAAAAGATGTCAACAAAATATAATTATAATCAAAATAGCAACAACAAAACAGAATGTGAACTAAACAAACTGACCTGACTGAATCAGACACGAGGGGACATATGTACTTGTTGGGACAAACCAAAGGACACAGGAGGGGAAGGGGAAACAGAGACCCCCCTCCAGCATGGCAGCACATGGTATGGCTGGATCGGCAGGCCACAGGTTTTAACAGTCCTTCACCTTTGGCGTCGCCTTTCCTCCACCAGGAAGGACCGGCCCTCCAGCATGGTAACAAAGAACAAAACATGATGATTAATATAACACAACAATGATTATTTAACCCTACAATTAAAATGTGTGCCCTCCATTTAAACAGTGTAAGGCTCAAAGTAAATAAATATGTAGATTACAAATCAAATGACCAGTGTTTAGACTACTTTAGTGATCATGAATAGTTTGGGGTGTGGCTGACTGTAAAGTTAACCTGTGTACTAAACACAATAGGGGGACATTGTATACAGTATTACCATTGCTGGCTGTTGTTACCATGTGGAGCTTTTGACCATCACACTGTAAAAAGTAGTTAAATGTTGGTCTGTCTTTGTTCATCTTAGCTGTGGGTCTGGTTCTGGATGGAGGTTACATCGACAGCAACCAAAAACCAGAGTCACATTTCTTGTATTTGTTCACATACTATAAAGATATTCAGAACTTATATGATCGTTAAATTATCCAGAAGAGTTAAATGTTTATATATTGAACAACATTGAGAATGTCAGTAAGAAAATCTTTTGAAATGTAAATTTAAATTTGGGGAAATGTTTGGTTCAGTCTCAATCATGGCATGGTAGACAGTCCTGAATGTTGACCCAGAAAAGCTCTTTATTGGAGGTGAGGAAGATACCAGACGTTCATTAAACTAAACTACCATCATAGTCTTCATCACTGAAATCTTTTCTCTTAGAAAACTGGGAAATACTGTTTGAAAACATTTCTGATAAAACATAAATCTCACCTTTGTGTTGTCTGTCAAAGTTTGTTTTTGAGAGACATAAAAAGTTGCTGTTTCCTGTCTTCTGATTTTCAACATTATTTCAACTATAACTGTCAGGACAATTACAAGAAATTAGCATTATTTATATATATATATATATATATATATATATATATATATATATATATATATATATATATATATATATGTATATATATATATATATATATATATATATATATATATATATGTAATGAGCATTTCTTCTTTTCACCTGAGGACAGAAAGACAAGTGTATCTATTTCTCACAGGAGTTCCTCATCACTTTAGGCCTTCTTCATCAGCTGAGGTAGGAACACACACACACAAACAGACACACACACACACACACAGACACACACACACAGACACACACACACAGACACACAGACACACACACAGACACACACTTGAATTTTTTTTAAAGACACAAACGTGTGTGTGTGTGAGTGTGTGATTTTTGTTTTTTAAAGAAAAAAAGTTAATATTTTAAGAAAAAGATGTTTGGTTTATAAAAATCTTTCGGAGGGTTTTTGTTGACTCTTAAATGTAAATGTTATATTTAATAAACCAACTGAATAATGTTTGGTAATAAAGTGCATGTGTCTGCAGGAGGAAGAGTGCCGTGGAGTTGGTGAGACAAGACGACATCAACAGAAACATATACAAGACCAGTCTGGACAGGACCACGTACTTGTACAACTTCTACTACAACTACTACTTCTTAAGCTACATAAAGTGTTTAAAAAGCCTCTGGATCAGCTGATAAATACATGGTGTAACCTCGGCCATGTGTCTTTGGTGTTTGTTACTGTTTCCTTTAGCGTCTCATATAGGACTTTCACACCTGTAGATCGTGGACTCGGTGGATTCAGGACTGAAGTTGCAGCTTTGTAGCATTTTCATTTGGCTCGGTTTGCACACACTGCACTTTGTCAAATGCACCAAACACTTTAAAGAAATGTCATGTGGTGGAAACGGTGGCTTGTTTACTGGACAGAATATCTGAGGACAACTCACCGACACTTCTGCTCTCAGACCTAATGGAGCAACACCAAATCTAGAACGTGTTGGGTTTCTGGTTCAATTCAATTCAATTCAATTTTATTTATAGTATCAATTCATAACAAGAGTTATCTCTAGACACTTTACAGATAGAGTAGGTCTAGACCACACTCTATAATTTACAAAGACACAACAATTCTAATAATTCCCCCAAGAGCAATCATAGCGACAGTGGCGAGGAAAAACTCCCTATTAGGACAGACCCAGGCTCTTGGTAGGCGGTGTCTGACGATGCAGGTGTTTATTTTTTATTTTTTTCTATTTGTTTATTTAACAGGGACCATACAAGCAAACATAGTTACAATACAAAGCCCGTAACTGATGCGCAGCATATAGAGTTTATAGCTAGTGCTAATTCTCAACTCTTGTCCCTGGTTGGGCATTTCTAAGAACATTATAAAACAGATACATACATAAGAAAAGAGAAAAATAAAAAGGAAAAATCATAGGTATTTCTTCATAGCGATGTGATGAACAGTGGCAACAATAGTCACTTTAAAGATAAGGAATAGTGACTTCAAATGATAGTCGTAGTAGTTCATGTCATAGCAGTGCGCTGCAGGGTCTTATAGGATGTAGCGCAGCACAGCAGAGCATGGATGGACGTAGCAGGAAGCAGCAGGGTTCAGCAGGACACAGCATGACATTGCAGGGCACCACAGAGCTCAGCAGGAAGTGCAGCAGAACCACGGTGACAGCTGGAACCAGGATCTTGGAGCCAACGTTCTCCAAGGAAATACGCTGGGTGAGAAAAGATCAAAACACAAGGACTCCGAGGAGAAAACTCCTCAGAGCCAGGTTAGTAACAGGCATCTTGTGGGACGGGATACACAGAGATGAAAAGTTAGAGGATAGCAGTCAAATGAAAGAGGAGAGGAGAGAGTCAAAGGAAGGAAGGAAGGAAGGAAGGAAAGAAGGAAGTCCCCCAGACAGTCTAAAACTATAACAGCATAACTAAGAGCATAACTAAGAGAGACAGGCAGTGTAAGGAGAGGAGCCTGTTCGGGCTTGGAACTCTCCCCTGCCGGATCGGGCTGTACTGGCCTGCCTCCCTCTACTCTGTTATATTATTAATCTGACAACTATGAAGAGAAGCAGGTGGGCCGGGTTAGGCGGACGCTGCAACTCCTCCTCCCTAACTATAAGTTTGATCAAAGAGGAGAGTTTTCAGTTTACTCTTAAATGAGGTGATGGTGTCTGCCCCCCAAACCCAGATCGGGAGCTGGTTCCACAGGAGAGGAGCCTGGTAGCTGAAGGTTCTGGCTCCCATTCTACTTTTAGAGACTCTAGGTACCACCAGTAACTCTGCATTCTGGGAGCGCAGTGCTCTAGTGGGTTCTAGGTATGACGGTGCTAGACCATTTAGAGCTTTGTAGGTCAGGAGAAGGATTTTAAATTCAACCCTGAATTTTACAGGAAGCCAATACAGAGAAGCTAAAACAGGAGAAGGAGGAGGAGGTGTGTTGATAGGCAGGGTCCAGGTACACTAACCGAGCCAAACCATGGAAAGGGAAACACAAGCGAGAGACGCCACAGGCATATGTTGGCTGTTACAAAAATCTAAACATAGATACCATTCTCATGTCTGTACAGGCAAATCTGAAACCCCAGCAAGTAGACGGTTATTTCAACCAAGCATAACAACTTCTAACAGCCATTTGAATTTCTTATCTGCTCCGAGCACGTCTGCCATCACGTACGCAAAAGAAAAACACGTTTTTGAGTCGAGGGGGACTTTCAGTTTTGATAATTAGGCATGCTATAACATGTTCATGACAGTTTGTGTTTTCTAGGTTAAAGCTGTCCTGAAATGAGTAAGGAAGAGAATCATTTCTCATGTTTTGTTTGTGTAAAGTGATCTGTGCATTAATTTGTACTATGAAATAAAAATAGTTTTTAAAATGTCAGAACGTTAAATATCAAGAAAATGGCCACATGTCTTCTATCCGCCTTGCCCTCTTCAGAGTTGTTCCTGTCTCAGAATGGGCCTTTGGGGTGACCCGTATAAAGCGGGGGTGTGGGTGTCCTCCCCCAGGAAATTTTGAGCATCAACAATTTAATTTCATGCATTCTGAGACATTTTTAGGCACAAATTTATAATGAAAATGTCTTTATTTATGTCAAGATAAACAACATTCTGTTGGCAGGTAACAATTAAAAATGTAATGGAATATAAGGGGCTTTAATCATATCCAGTACCTGGGTCCAGATTTGACTAACTTGACCCCAAAGTCCAGTTTGATTAAATAATATGATCAGGGCTTCAGGGTAACTTGTTCTCCAAAGTTTTGCTCCTATGTTGAAAAATTTTGCAGTGACTTACATAAACTGTTATTACTGTTATAGCTATTGTGTACAATAATCCAATTGTATTATGAATACAAAACATTATGAAGTGTAATGTTTTCTAATTTGAAATATATTTTATTGATTAATACATTGTCAGTGATGTTGAGTATACAGTAGTGTAACGGACCATCCCTACCGTTCGACTTGCATGTGAATTGCAGATTAATTGTAGTTTAACTGTCGCTGTGATGTGAACATCACAGCTGCTTGTCTGCTAACAGGAACACGGAAACACGAACACATTACTCCAATTTTGGCCTCACTCCATTGGCTCCCTGTATATTTTAGAATGCATTTCAAGATTTTATTGTTTGTTTTTAAGTCACTAAATGGGTTGGCACTTCAGTACATTTCTGAGCTCTTGCACATTTATACCCCGTCAAGGTCACTGAGGTCTGGGGATCAGCTATGGCTGAACGTGCCCAGGACCAGACTGAAGACCAGAGGCGATCGCTCTTTTTCAGCAGTTGCTCCCAAACTGTGGAATGACTTACCACCACACATTAAAGGTGCGCCCACCCTCCTCACCTTTAAATCTCGTTTAAAAACACATTTTTATTCCTTGGCTTTTGATTCACCGTGAGAGCTGCTGTGGTCTTCGTTGTCGCTGTCATTGTTAGTGTTATTTTATTTATTTTGTTGTTCCTTTTTGTTTTATATGTTTATCTCTGTGAAGCACTTTGGTAACCTTGTTGTTTGTTTAAATTGTGCTGTATAAATAAAGTGGATTGGATTGAACAGGGTGCAGCAGAGAGTCTCTGCAGCTTTTTTCAGGGAGTCAGGGCAATGCAGACAGAGCTGTCACAACTGGTTTTCATGTGTAGGGGAGAGCCGGGACAGTTGAAACACTTTTTAATTAAACGTAATTTACAAAGTGATCGTATCGCACTGAAAGCTAATATTTCTGTCCTCTGTCGAATACAGTTGCATTTTCAGCTTTCAACAAAACCGTTCAGGAATTATTACAGCAGAAGTGGGGCGTGCGTCATGTTTCATTCGTCCCTCCTGGTCGGGACGATTGAAACAGCATAGGGGGACGGATGAAACATACAGTTTAATCCATATAAACCTCCCACAATTTAAATATTGTACTACATATCATGAATGGTACTCCCAAAATGTTTTATTTTAGATAGATTGTTGCTGGGCTATACGTCTTGGTGAATATCTGTTAACAACTTATTGCCGTCACCTTGAAGCGTGTATGAAGCGGTTTTTGAAATATCATGCACTGTGGGTGATTCTGCCATTTTTATAGCTAGAACAGTACGTTTCCCCATTCATGTTTCTATTGTGGAAAATGTCGTTTCACTAGGTTTTTACGTGGGTTAGGTCACTGCATAGTGCCCTTAACGACCCACAGCCCATCAGTCTCCATAGGATAACATGGGAAAACTCGTCCTCCTACCTGGCGGATATAAAAAAATGTAATCGAAAAAATGTAACCGCTAATGAAGTTTACTTTCGACCATTCAAACTTGTTTATCGCCTGTTACTCCGTGATAAAAGGAAATAACAGGAAGATATTTGGCTGATAGAAGGAGGTTAACACGCTCTATGTTTTGACCTGAGGAAGTCTGTCTGTCATCATCACACTCGGAGAAAACTGGAATATTTCATCCGTCCTGAGTTTCAATCGTCCCGGCTCTCCCCTACTCCTGTACGGTTCACATCAGGTGTAAACCAACTGGACTGAAACTTTCATCTTTGTATGAACGAATATAACAATACACTTTATAACCCACTACAACACAATTAGTCCCATACCTTCGGGTATTCACACTTCTGCTTTATATTTGAAAAGGTTGATTCTGTCCATGGGCCCACCACCTGTGGGAGAAACCGTTGGGGTCGGGTGCGATGCCACATGGGTGGCAGTGAAGGTCAGGGGCCTCGACGGACCAGACCCGGGCGGCAGACGCTGGCTCTGGGGACGTGGAACGTCACCTCTCTGTGGGGGAAGGAGCCGGAACTGGTGCGGGAGGTGGAGCGCTACCGGTTAGATCTGGTGGGGCTTACCTCTACGCACAGTCTCGGTTCTGGAACCATACTCCTGGATAGGGGTTGGACTCTTTTCTTCTCCGGAGTTGCCCAGGGTGTGAGGCGCCGGGCGGGTGTGGGGGATACTCACAAGCCCCCGGCTGGCGCCCGCTGTGTTGGAGTTTACCCCGGTGGACGAGAGGGTCGCCTCCCTACGCCTGCGGGTTGTGGGGGGGAAAACTCTGACTGTTGTTTGTGCATATGCACCAAACAGGAGTTCAGAGTATTTGGCCTTCTTGGAGACCTTGACTGGAGTCCTGCATGGGGCTCCAGTGGGGGACTCCATTGTTCTGCTGGGGGACTTCAACGCACACGTGGGCAATGATGGAGACACCTGGAGAGGCGTGATTGGGAGGAACGGCCTCCCTGATCTAAACCAGAGTGGTTGTTTGTTGTTGGACTTCTGTGCTAGTCATAGATTGTCTATAACGAACACCATGTTCGAACATAGGGATGCTCATAAGTGTACCTGGTACCAGAGCACCCTAGGCCGAAGGTCAATGATCGATTTTATAATCGTTTCATCTGATCTGAGGCCGTATGTTTTGGACACTCGGGTGAAGAGAGGGGCAGAGCTGTCAACCGATCACCATCTGGTGGTGAGTTGGGTCAGGGGTGGGGAAGACTCTGGACAGACCTGGTAAGCCCAAACGTGTAGTGCGGGTAAATTGGGAACGTCTGGAGGAGGCCCCTGTCCGACAGACTTTCAACTCACACCTCCGGCGGAGCTTTTCGTGCATCCCTGTGGAGGCTGGGGGCATTGAACCCGAGTAGACAATGTTCAAAGTTTCCATTGCTGAAGCTGCGGCGAGGAGCTGTGGTCTTAGGGTCTTAGGTGCCTCAAGGGGCGGTAACCCACGAACACCGTGGTGGACACCGGTGGTCAGGGAAGCCGTCCGACTGAAGAAGGAGTCTTTCCGGGATATGTTAAGGACACTCGGGTGTAGCCAGAAGGCAAAGCTCTCGATCTACCGGTCAGTTTTCGTTCCTACCCTCACCTATGGTCATGAAGGCTGGGTCATGACCGAAAGAACGAGATCCAGGGTACAAGCGGCTGAAATGGGTTTCCTCAGGAGGGTGGCTGGTGTCTCCCTTAGAGATGGGGTGAGAAGCTCAGTCATCCGTGAGGAGCTCGGAGTAGAGCCGCTGCTCCTTTGCGTCGAAAGGAGCCAGTTGAGGTGGTTCGGGCATCTGGTAAGGATGCCCCCTGGGCGCCTCCCTAGGGAGGTGTTCCAGGCACGTCCAGCTGGGAGGAGGCCTCGGGGAAGACCCAGGACTAGGTGGAGGGATTATATCTCCAACCTGGCCTGGGAACGCCGATCCCCAGTCGGAGCTGGTTAATGTTGCTCGGGAAAGGGAAGTTTGGGGTCCCCTGCTGGAGCTGCTCCCCCCGCGACCCGACACCGGATAAGTGGACGAAGATGGATGGAAGAAGGATAATTTAATTATCAGCTTTATGGAAAATCTGAAACATGTACTATGCATTGAACGACATCGGCGTATGGGTAAAATATGAAATTAGTAAATGTTCACACTTCACACCAGGTTATTTTAATGTTTAAATACATAACACATCCTTTACACAAATTATAAGGCACTAGTCTGATGTGATATTAATCAGTGACATTCAGGTCCAGGGTTTTTAGCAGATTATGTTTGGTCTTCGGAATTGTGTTTGCTATGTTGTTACCCTAATCAAGAAACGAGTTCTTCATTCTTATGGTAAATATGATTGAGCCTTCTGACGTATTTCGTCAGTATTTCGACGTATTTTCTTTCTGAATAAGATAATAATGTTTGGACACCATCTCTGATACTGTGTGAGACTGATTACATTTTGTGTTATTTCCTTTTAATTAGACGTGAACGCTTGCTACCATTAAAAATGTTTTTTTTGTACCTCTTTGGAAAAAAAAAACATTTAAGCAATAGACAAGAATATCCATAAGTTTGAATCTTAAGAAGGAAAGTTTATTTTTTTGTGATTATTTTGTAATCAAAAGGGTGAACTGTGGTGGCAAATTTTATTTTAACCATTTGTTTAATGATGTTAACCATTCATTTAAAGATTGTTTTAAACCTCCCCAAAATCCTGTTCCTTCCTGTGGACTTTTAAAGCATCAGAAGGGAAATAGCTGCAGCCCTCAACTATAGCATAATAGAAGTTATGTTGCTTTAACCAGCCTGAAGCTTCCTCACATTGTTATCTGTGTTCTGAGATAACAAGTGAAGAAGGCCGATGACTGCTTACGACAGTGAGAACTACGTGTTCTTCCCGTCTCCCAGACAAAAGAGGTGTTTTGGCTAAAAGTAGAACAATAGCAAGGGGGGTTGTAAACTAACTAGAATTGTTTTTTCAATTTTCAGTTGTGCTGTGTGTACCTTTGAAACTGTGTTTCTCCATTTGCAAATGTAAATAAATACTCAAAGACCAAACTTTGGTTTAATTCTCAGTCATTTTCATTTTTATAATTTATATCACTAAAACCCTGCTGCTTCACGGAAAACTTCCATCACAATATGTCTATGTCTACATATGTCTATGTCTACTTATGTCGATGTCTACATATGTCTATGTCGGGGACAGTTGAAACAGCTGTTTCAACTGTCCCCAACCTGGCTGTAACTCCATGTATTTTAAGTAAATGCCCCACCAGGTAGGGAGTCGAGTTTTCCCATGTTATCCTATGGAGACTGACTAGCTGGGGGTCGTTCAGGGCGCTTATTTGGATGTGTAGTTGACTAACCCCCGTAAAAACCTAGTGAAACAACATTTTCCACAATAGAAACATGATATAAATGGGAATACTTGCTGTTCTAGCTATAAAAATGGCAAAATCATCCACAGTGCATGATATTTCAATAACCTTCATACACGCTTCACGATGACGGCAATTAGTGGTTAACAGACATTCACCAAGACGTATAGCCCAGCAACAATCTATCTAAAATAACACCTTTTGGGAGTACCATTCATCATATGTAGTACAATACTGAAGTTGTGGGACGTTTATATAGCTTAAACTGTACGTTTCATTCGCCCCCCATGCTGTTTCAATTGTCCTGACCAGGATGGACGAATGAAACATTATGCATGCCCCACCTTTGCTGTAATATTTCCTGAATGGTTTTGTTTAAAGCTGGAAATACAACTATATTTAACAGATAACAGGTGTAGGTTGCGAGAGACAAAATATGAGCTTTCAGTGCGATACGATCGCTTGTAAATTATGTTTCATTAAAAAGTGTTTCTACTGTCCCTGCTCTCCCTTACACTAAATCCCTGTTCAAAGATTAATTTGCTGCACGTTAACTGCAACAATACAGAACATGCTGAATTCAGCTTAACATATAATAATTATGAGCTGCAGAATTCCTCCTTAACATAAACAATATCACATTGTGCAAGAACATACTATATTTTAAATTGAGACCAAAGGCTTGCAAAGCAGCACCTCCGTTAATATACAGCGTTCCAAACAATTAAACACCAAACTCACTCAATGTCTTATATTATTTCTTAGATATGTAGGATACATACCAAGAAAATGAATAAATATTAACTGAGATACCCCATTATATTGTGAGCAGGTCTATGTCTGACCTGGGCTGGCACATGTTCACGTTAAAAAGCTTGTCCGTGCACGAGCACTACGGTCACGTGCACAGTGTCCCGGTTTTAGTTCTTGGAAATCTGGTCACCCTACCCAACATGGGCTAGCTACCCGTGGCGTAGGGATCCAGCACGGGTCCCACCCGCTACGAAAAGTCCTAAGAAGAAACCCCCCCTGAGCCAGCAAGACTGGTGGCGGAAGATGGCTCGTCGGCAAACAACCCAGTTTCGAACACAGGAACAGGACAGACTACGAGATTGATGATCAGCTCAGCAGGACGTAAGCTCCCCAACTGCATCTGTGCTTGGACAAAGGTTACTTCTACCCAAGGCCTGAAAATACACCAGGGCAAGAGAGGGTGCCGAAAGAAGTAACACACACACACACACACACACAGACACACACAAAGGGAAGTCGCATCAACAGCTACTTTCTGAAAAGCAGACTGAGTCAGTCAACGAAAGTTGAGCAGCAGGACACACACCCCAGTCTGCAGGACTCCAACACCCTTGACCCAGAGGAGGAAGACCAAGGCACAGGAGAGCCACCTGAACCCAACCCATCACAGCCAACAGCAGAGAGGAAGATCCAGAGGAGAAGGCCAAGGCACAGGAGAGTCACCTGAACCCAACCCATCACAGCCAACAGCAGAGAGGAAGATCCAGAGGAGAAGGCCAAGGCACAGGAGAGCCACCTGAACCCAACCCATCACAACCAACAGCAGAGAAGAAGATCCAGAGGAGAAGACCAAGGCACAGGAGAGCCACCTGAACCCAACCCATCACAACCAACAGAAGAGAAGAAGATCCAGAGGAGAAGACCAAGGCACAGGAGAGCCACCTGAACCTAACCCATCACAACCAACAGCAGAGAAGATCCAGAGGAGAAGACCAAGGAACAGGAGAGCCACCTGAACCCAACCCATCACAACCAACAGCAGAGAAGAAGATCCAGAGGAGAAGACCATTAGTCAAGAGAACAAAGGCCTGCGACAAGACGCTGTGGAAGGAGGTCAACACTGATCTCTGCAGCATACTGGAAGGGATCAGAGTGTGTTTCTGTGTGTGTGTGTGTGTATGTGTGTGTGTGATTGTGTTTGTGTGTGTGTGTGTTGTGTGTGTGTGTGTGTGTGTGTGTGTGTGTGTGTGTGTGTGTGTGTGTGTGTGTGTGTGTATGAGTGTGTGTGTACATGTGTTTTTTATTTCCAGTCATAGTTTCTATATCTTTATTGTGACTATTATTGTCACTGTTCATCACCATAGACCAGACCCAGACCAAGAGTCTGTGAGAGATGTGTTAGTTTCTCTGCAGCTTTCTGCAGCTTTCTGCTCTCAGACTAAACTAAGAGAAAGAGGGATGAGAGGAGACCTTCTCTAACCCTAAATCCTGCATCAGACCGAGGGAAATAACTGTGACATAAGCTGGGAGGAATTTATTTATTCTTCTTACAGGAATCTCCCTGAATAAAAATCATGTGCTGAGATAAACTTTGTTTCAGGGAAAAGGGAACAGAGACACACACACACACACACACACACACACACACACACACACACACACACACACACACACACACACCAAGACTCTGGGTCTGTCCCAGGTTTCTCCCTAAAATGGAAGTTTTTCCTCTCCACTGTTGCACTAAATGATCCTGGGGGGATTACTGGAATTCTTGTGTGGGTGTTCCCTGTTTAGTTTCGTTTTCACTTTCCCAGCTTGTGTGTGTGTGTGTGTGTGTGTGTGTGTGTGTGTTTCTGTGTGTGTGTGTGTGTGTGTGTGTGTGTGTGTGTGTGTGTGTGTGTGTGTGTGTGTGTGTCTGTCTGTGTGTGTGTGTGTGTGTTTCTGTGTGTGTGTGTGTGTTTCTGTGTGTGTGTGTGTGTGTGTGTGTGTGTCTGTGTGTGTGTGTCTGTTCCCTTTTCCCTGAAAGGAAGTTAATCTCAGCACATGATTTTTATTCAGGGCGTTTCCTTTAACAAGAATAAATAAATTCCTCCCAGCTTGTGTCCCAGTTATGTTCCTCGGTCTGATGCAGGATTTAAGATTAGAGAAGGTCTCCTCTCATGGTGGATATCTGCTTTATTTTACTGTCCTCCGTCTGGAGCTCCAGCTGAAGGTAATGTTAGCCGTCTTTCTGTTAGTTTAGTCTGAGAGCAGAAAGCTGCAGAGAAACTACCACTACTCTGACTGGGACTCTAACTGTCACACTGACCCAAGACTTTAGATTATTTAGAACATATGAAATACATACAATAGCATCAGTGGCAGGGATGTCACTAGGACTGAAAGACGGGGGGGGGGGCTTAGCCCCGAGGCTAATGCAGACTTCCCCTTGCCAAATCTTCCTAACAAACTGTAATGTTAGCTTTTAGATACATCAAAGCTGCATGGGGGGATTAACTTAGACCAGACTGCTCCTGCTGAGGTCTTCTTTAGACTAAGACTTAACCACTATCTGTCTGCCCGTGTGAATGGGTGGTAAAGTAATACCATTCCTACTTCCTCTCTCTAGTACAGAAGTTACAGGTCTAAATAATAAATAATTTAATTACTAGGGGGGGAACGATACACATATTCATATTGAACCGTTTGGTACGAGGCTTTCGGTTAGGTTACAAACCAAACGATTCGTTGGATTAATCTTATTTCATTTAGAAAAAAAGAGCTTAAATTGTGTGTATGTATGTATGTACTAGGGCTTTGACTCTGAACTTCGATATTCAAATATTATTCGAATATTTTTAAAAATAATGATATTTGAACGAATATTAGCCAGCCTTTACAGTTTTTTTG
>NC_041346.1:34406354-34408854 GCF_004354835.1 Perca flavescens
TGCTAACCCGTCCCTCCCTGCCCTCTAACGTGATTTCTGTTTTAATTTAATTTAGTTTAATGTGGCTGTTCAATTAAACGCTTTGTTCACCTGTCTCCTAACAAGCAGAGGGTCTTTCCTGCCATCATGTGTGTTATTTTCTGACTTTATCGAGTCACAATAAATAACTTGAGATAATATGGACATGTCTGCTGTTTTCTAGCCAAAGTTACATAGGGGATACACAAAATATCAGGCCTGATATTTTGTGTATCCCCTATGTAACTTTGTAACTTTCATGAATCATAAAACAATATATATATTATCATTTCACGACTGAAAAGGCCCTGTGCTTTAATTGCAAGAGGTCCAGCATGAGTTTTTGTCTGCCAATGCAGATAGAAAAGCTACAATTCTCATTAAGAAAGTTTGCATGATGTGCAACGTTTATCTAGGCTACTTTAAGGACACAAATGCACAAGCACAAGCTTAAGGTTTGATGAACCTTAAGGTGGTGTTTTGCTTATTATTAAGATGTAGGCTACTTTGTTGAATGAAAGGCAGGCTAATATAGCCTATTAATAATAAAACGATGAGAAAATGATCAGTCAAGACTCAGATACCCGCGCACGTAGCCAAACTAATGCAATGATACAGTATAGCATGCCTATTTCTTTTATTGTTGCAGTGTTATCATCAACAGTTTGTCCACCACTCAGTTTTATCAAGGGGTTAGGGGTTTTAAGGGGAGTTGTGTTGTAGCCTCACTCCCTCATCTCTGTCCCTCTCCTCCTGAGTCTCCTCCTCACTGTGCATGTCACTGTAGCCGACACCAGCACCACTATCATGGGCCACGTGACGGGAGCTGATGGAGGTCCTGCTACTGGCCAAAACATGTCTGTCCATTTGGCACATTTGGCAGCGTTTTTTTTCTCACGCAGCTTCTCAGCTCCTCCTTTGCGTTTCTTCTCCATGATCTCTATCACTGTTCTAGCCTGGCAGATGCACACCTGAAACTGCATGCAGGCAGAAATCCCAAAGAGGGTGCTGTTTAAAGATATGCTGTCCTCTTCATTGTCTTGGTTAACGTTATCCTCACCTAGCGCCACTTCACAGCTAGCTGCTGCTGTAGCGGCATGTTCATGGCTTTGGACTGTTGTTCTTCATGTCTGTATCCCCAACAGTAGTCATAAAGAAAGTTGGTCATCTTTGGCAGCTTTGCCAAATACTTATCGGCGTCTTTTTTATATTTTTAGACTCGCTAGCTTCGTATCTGTTTGTGTACTTCCCAGCTCTCCTGTCACCGTTTATCTTTCGCGCCGCGCACCGTTATGGACTAGTCCATTTCAATTTGAATTTGGCCAGCCCAGAGTCAATTGAAAAAACAATGGGCCAATTAAAAAATAATGTTTCTTATGGGCCAATTAGGGTCTTTTTTTTTTTCGCGCTGAAGAAAATTCAATATAATAATAAATTGTCTGGCTAATCCGGGGCCCCTGCACACGTGGGGCCCCTAGGCTGCAGCCTCACAAGCCTGTGCATTAATCCGCGCCTGGTCACAGCAACGCACGTTTCTCAGCCGTGGCTCGGTAGTGGTGCATTCCCCCTGATCCTCAAAGAAGGCTGGCTGGCCCAGGACCAGACCAGACCAGACCAGGGCCAGACCAGGGCCAGGGCCAGACCAGGGCCAGACCAGACCAGACCAGGGCCAGACCAGACCAGGGCCAGACCAGGGCCAGACCAGGGCCAGGGCCAGACCAGGGCCAGGGCCAGACCAGGGCCAGACCAGACCAGACCAGGGCCAGACCAGACCAGGGCCAGACCAGGGCCAGACCAGGGCCAGACCAGACCAGGGCCAGACCAGGGCCAGACCAGGGCCAGGGCCAGACCAGGGCCAGGGCCAGACCAGGGCCAGACCAGACCAGACCAGGGCCAGACCAGACCAGGGCCAGACCAGGGCCAGACCAGGGCCAGACAAGGGCCAGACAAGGGCCAGACCAGGACCAGGGCCAGGGCCAGACCAGGGCCAGACCAGGGCCAGACCAGACCAGGACCAGGGCCAGACCAGGGCCCCCCCCACCCTGTCTCTCCTCCCCTTCTACCTGCTCGCAGTGCACAGAGGGGGATGGGGGGGGCTGCTCCTCAGTCTCAGACCAGAAGAGGGAGGGGAGTGTTTTGGGGCTACAGGAGAGAAATACCTCGCTGGACAATACTAGCACATTTTCTTCTTTTTTTTTACAGAAAGTCGCCAGATTTGTCGCTAGTCGCTTTTGTGAAAAAAAACTCTCTAAGTTGGCAACACACACACACACACACACACACACACACACACACACACACACACACACACACACACACACACACACACACACACACACACACACACACACACACACACACACACACACACACACACACACACACACACACACACACACACCAGCACACATATATAAAGATCAGACACCTAGGTAGGCTACGGTGAAAGCTCTGGCCTACTGTTTGGGTTTAATCAGGGTCG
>NC_041346.1:34411354-34441354 GCF_004354835.1 Perca flavescens
TGGACTGTTGAACGAGGGTAGTTGAAAATCCAAAAACAGCTAAAATTACTCCTGCTTTTTGAAATGTATTTGGATTAATCCAAAAAACAGCTAAAACTATACTACTGCTTTGTGAAATGTATATGTGTTAACCCAAAAACAGCTGAAAGTATACTCCTTTTACTTTGGTTTGATTTTTGATTTGCTTTGAAAACTATATGATGTCTTAAAAATATAATCATGCTAAACGCTGTGTTACTGATATTATTATAAACATGCTTAGATGTATCTTAGTGTGAACTACAGTATGAAGCTGCCCTTTTGGACCCTGAGGCCATGGAGAGGAAGTGTCTGCAGAGGCCTCAGCTGCATACACTGTGTTGTGTAACTGTGTGTTTTAACCTGCACAGCTAGAAAGAGGAAGTGTCTATTGGGGCCTTACATGCATGTGCTTGGGGGTGAGGCCCTGGGTGCACATAGGGGACAGAAAGGTGGCTGCTTTGACCTAGTGATGAACTGGTCCGTTAGATTGTATGTTAGATAGTAATATGCATATGCAAAATATCGTTATATGAGATGTTTCTACGTATATCCAATAAAATGGTAAAACACACCTCACTGGGACGGGGGGTTGAACCCCAAGAAATGTACAAAAAGGCTCTCTTCTCTTCTTTTTTCTCTTAGGCTTACTTTCTGCTCTCTTGACCTCCACCCTTGCTGTAGGGGCATCCTGTGTATTAGAGCATTTTGAGTGATTGTACTTAGTTCATTTTTTCATTTTGTTTTTTCTTGTTAACTTTTTGCTTCAAATAAAATAAAACCACCTGTGTTCGTCTTGAACAAGGTGACCCAAAAAGCCTTGTCAGTCTTTTTTGCCTTTTCAGAAGACTTTTTTCCTTTTTCCTCCTTTTTCTCCACTTTACCCGTGTGAGCGGGGACACCCCGAGGGGGGAAGTGGGGGCCTCCTCTTTAACCGAGCGGTTTGCAGCCACCCCGGGGACCGACCTGACCAGCAGACCTTTGATCCTCCAGCTGAGAGGAAACCTCGGTGACCACGGCAGAGGCAGCTGTCCGAGTGTGAGTAATCAATTGTAATAGTTTGGTTGTAAAGATCTCCTGTGTGCTGTGTATTTCACATACGGGGGACATCTGGGTTGTAATATTTTAGTACTTTTTCCACCTCTGCTAAACGGGCGCCATCTGGACTACGCAGCGGAAAGGGGAGGGGCCAGGGACGTGGACTGGCAGCTGATTGGACCAACACGTCACATGGGTCTGGCTTCTCCCGGATTTCACAACAGAGCATAACAGGGCTCGTTCAGAATCTGATCTCATATCGTACTAAAATAGTTCACCGAAACATGTTTCTGAAAACATTTGAAGAGAGAAATAGGCCGTGATGCAGTTCCTGAATCTGTCTTCGTTTCAGATCAACAAAGGTCAGTTTAAAAGATTTTCGTCTGATTTTCAGAGGCGGCGGGGCAAGTCTACCGCTCCTCATTTCCAGTAAGTGTTTTAACATAAGTGCTCTGTTTGGGACGATACTAACCAACCGAAGTGGGACTACGGCAGGAAGTGGTCAGTGACCATTAGCAGTGTACTGACAGAAGTGTGCGGTTTGAGACACAGCCTTTATAAAGTATGAACAATGCGTGTTCTCCATTTTAGCATCAGTCAATCAGTAAATCTGTGATCGACCTCGCGGTCTGTTAAGCAAAGACAGGAACGTGCATCTATCAGAATTACTTCAGTCTGACTCAACCTAGTCTCTCCTCCTCAGCTCCTAGTCTCTCCTCCTCCCTCCTCTCCTCCTCAGTCTGGCCTAGTCTCTCCTCCTCAGTCTGACCTAGTCTCTCCTCCTCAGTCTGACCTAGTCTCTCCTCCTCAGCTCCTAGTCTCTCCTCCTCTCCTCCTCTCCTCCTCAGTCTGGCCTAGTCTCTCCTCCTCAGTCTGACCTAGTCTCTCCTCCTCAGTCTGACCTAGTCTCTCCTCCTCAGTCTGACTTAGTCACTCCTCCTCAGCTCCTAGTCTCTCCTCCTCAGTCTGACCTAGTCTCTCCTCCTCAGCTCCTAGTCTCTCCTCCTCAGTCTGACCTAGTCTCTCCTCCTCAGTCTGACCTAGTCTCTCCTCCTCAGCTCCTAGTCTCTCGTCCTCAGCTCCTAGTCTCTCCTCCTCAGCCTGACCTAGTCTCTCCTCCTCAGCTTCTAGTCTCTCCTCCTCAGTCTGACCTAGTCTCTCCTCCTCAGCTCCTAGTCTCTCCTCCTCAGTCTGACCTAGTCTCTCCTCCTCAGTCTGACCTAGTCTCTCCTCCTCAGTCTGACCTAGTCTCTCCTTCTCAGTCTGACCTAGTCTCTCCTCCTCAGTCTGACCTAGTCTCTCCTCCTCAGTCTGACCTAGTCTCTCCTCCTCAGTCTGACCTAGTCTCTCCTCCTCAGTCTGACCTAGTCTCTCCTCCTCAGCCTGACCTAGTCTCTCCTCCTCAGCCTGATCTAGTCTTTCCTCCTCAGCCTGACCTAGTCTCTCCTCCTCAGTCTGACTTAGTCTCTCCTCCTCAGTCTGATCTAGTCTCTCCTCCTCAGCCTAATCTAGTCTCTCCTCCTCAGTCTGACCTAGTCTCTCCTCCTCAGCCTGACCTAGTCTCTCCTCCTCAGCTCCTAGTCTCTCCTCCTCAGTCTGACCTAGTCTCTCCTCCTCAGCCTGACCTAGTCTCTCCTCCTCAGCCTGACCTAGTCTCTCCTCCTCAGCTCCTAGTCTCTCCTCCTCAGCCTGACCTAGTCTCTCCTCCTCAGCTCCTAGTCTCTCCTCCTCAGCCTGACCTAGTCTCTCCTCCTCAGCCTGACCTAGTCTCTCCTCCTCAGCTCCTAGTCTCTCCTCCTCAGCCTGACCTAGTCTCTCCTCCTCAGCCTGACCTAGTCTCTCCTCCTCAGCTCCTAGTCTCTCCTCCTCAGTCTGACCTAGTCTCTCCTCCTCAGCCTGACCTAGTCTCTCCTCCTCAGCTCCTAGTCTCTCCTCCTCAGTCTGACCTAGTCTCTCCTCCTCAGTCTGACCTAGTCTCTCCTCCTCAGCTCCTAGTCTCTCCTCCTAAGTCTGACCTATTCTCTCCTCCTCAGCCTGACCTAGTCTCTCCTCCTCAGCCTGACCTAGTCTCTCCTCCTCAGCTCCTAGTCTCTCCTCCTCAGTCTGACCTAGTCTCTCCTCCTCAGCCTGACCTAGTCTCTCCTCCTCAGCTCCTAGTCTCTCCTCCTCAGCCTGACCTAGTCTCTCCTCCTCAGCCTGACCTAGTCTCTCCTCCTCAGCTCCTAGTCTCTCCTCCTCAGTCTGACCTAGTCTCTCCTCCTCAGCCTGACCTAGTCTCTCCTCCTCAGCTCCTAGTCTCTCCTCCTCAGCCTGACCTAGTCTCTCCTCCTCAGCCTGACCTAGTCTCTCCTCCTCAGCTCCTAGTCTCTCCTCCTCAGTCTGACCTAGTCTCTCCTCCTCAGCCTGACCTAGTCTCTCCTCCTCAGCTCCTAGTCTCTCCTCCTCAGTCTGACCTAGTCTCTCCTCCTCAGCCTGACCTAGTCTCTCCTCCTCAGCCTGACCTAGTCTCTCCTCCTCAGTCTCCTAGTCTCTCCTCCTCAGTCTGACCTAGTCTCTCCTCCTCAGCCTGACCTAGTCTCTCCTCCTCAGCTCCTAGTCTCTCCTCCTCAGTCTGACCTAGTCTCTCCTCCTCAGCCTGACCTAGTCTCTCCTCCTCAGTCTCCTAGTCTCTCCTCCTCAGTCTGACCTAGTCTCTCCTCAGTCGGACCTAGTCTCTCCTCCTCAGTCTGACCTAGTCTCTCCTCCTCAGCTCCTAGTCTCTCCTCCTCAGTCTGACCTAGTCTCTCCTCCTCAGCCTGACCTAGTCTCTCCTCCTCTGCCTGACCTAGTCTCTCCTCCTCAGTCTGACCTAGTCTCTCCTCCTCTGCCTGACCTAGTCTCATGCCATAAAAAAGCTTTTGAAGGATACAACGGTGTACAAATGCTGTTGAGTATACCGTGAAAATGGTTCTTATGAATTTCTCAGCTAATCATAATCGCTAAAAGAAATCATTTTGCTCCAGCTCCTTGAGTCTAATCTGTGTGTGTGTGTGTGTGTGTGTTCCTTCTTTAAACAACTTCTGTATGGGTTTATTTTAAACAGACACACAATTTTTTTGTAACTCCCGCCTCCAAACACAAACATGAAGACCTGAGTGGTTCTCGGGTGGTCCTCATTTGAATAAAGTTTAACTTTCGATTCGCTCTCATCTCGTCCACTCAGGGCGAATATCGTCTCCATTCATCCTCAGTGAGAGCATAGAAATAAACACTAAAAACTTTAAACGCTTCAGATGTAAAGTTATTCTCTGTCAAAGTGACGTCAGAATGAATGGGAGTCAATGGGATGCTAACGGGAGGTGATGGCTTTGTAGCATCAAAATGGCCCCATAGCAGGTACGAGTTCTGAAGCGAAGCTTACCCCCTGAAGCTTACCCCCTTGGCTGTAATAGACGGGCACGGAAGCTTGTCAGGCGTAGCAACAGTAACGAAGGAGGGCGGGGCTTAGCAAAGGTTAAATTGTTAAATTGTTACAATGTAACTGAAAATCTGCTTTAAAAATAAACATATCTGTTCATTTAGCATGTTTGTTTTGTCCATATATGTCGTGCTGTGTTCCCCAAGTGGTAGCCAGCTCTCAGCTGCTACAATGAGCTTTTTTATGTTAATGATATCATCAGCAGTTTTTTATGTTATATATTATCACATGTATTCACATACATATATAAAAATAGAGTATACACTTGAAATTAAAGTTCTGAATCTGTTGATGTGTTGAAAGATTGAATGTGAATCAGTGTAATAAAGTTCAGGTCAAACCCAATAAAACTTGTGATGTTTAGTATTTGATATCAAACATTGTTGATATAAAATAATTGTAGGTAGTAGAGACAGAAACTCTCCACCTTTTGGTAATGTTTCCTTTCATGTTCCAGTTGTACCTAAAGACATGATCAGCCAATCAGAAAACACTCATTATTATTATTATATATATACAGTAGATAATTAGTTTAGGAGTCTGATAACTGATGATATGAAACAAAGTTTATTATCCAATCAGAAAGAGGATTTGAACATGTTTTATTTGGTGACTCCTTTTGTCTCAGTGAGTTTCTCTGTTTCTATTTAGTATTTTATTGGTTGTTATGCTGATTATATTTCATTGTTTTAAACTTTATTAACCCTCATGTTGTCCTCAGGGGAAATTGACTCGTTAAAAAAAATAAATATATATATATATATATATATATTATAAAAATGGGACGCCAATGTCTAAAAAAGTGACAAAACATTGGGAAAAGTGTAATTTTTTGTGTGGGAAAGCGACAAAAACAATGATAAAAACCTCAAAAACTTTGGGAAAAAAATGGAAGGAAAACTTAAAAAGCTATAAAAATGTAAAAAGAGACCAAAACTTATACAAAATAACTGAAAAAAGCAACACAAATGTTGAGAAGGGACAACAGAAGAGTTTTTTTCATGGTCAAAAGGAAGACAAGGGTTAAAAAGTGTCCTAAAGTCTATAAAGTTTTCATTTGAAGGGAGAAGATGAACCAGCAGTGATGTTTCCTTTTGACCAGCAGGTGGTGAAAGAAACTAACTGAAGCTGAAACACCCACTGGAGCTGGAAATTATACATCCTTTATAGTTTACATAGTTTAATAACATGGAAATATCATCACTGTCAAATATAAATCTAATCACGCTGTTAATAAACTGTCATATCATCTACCTCATGAAGAAACCATTTACATTAATCATCCCAGATTTATTCAGGCAGCCTTTGCACTCGGCACTATTGTCTAACTCTTAACAAAGTCCATTGTTGTAGTTGTTGGTTAATATATATAGTTATATTTATATATTGTGTTGTTGTTGGTTAATATATATATATATATATATATATATATATATATATATATATATATATATATATATATAAAAAAAAAGTGTGAAATAACTGAAAACATGTCTTATATTTTAGATTCCTCAAAGTAGCAAACCTTTGCTTTTTTTGATAACTCTGCAAACCCTTGGTGTTCTCTCAATGAGCTTCATGAGGTAGTCACCTGAAATGGTTTTACCTTCACAGGTGTGCTTTGTCAGGGTTAATTATTATTTTTCCCTTATTAATAATAAAAAGGCAAAGGGTGGCTACTTTGAAGAATCTAAAATATAAGACATGTTTTCAGTTATTTCACACTTTTTTTTGAAAAGAAAAAGGAAACACATTGAATGAGAAGGTGTGTCCAAACTTTTGGCCTGTACTGTATATAGTATTGTATAACTCTTGACCCTTTTTTGTTTTTCATTTTTCATGTTGTCTTCTGGTCAAATTTCACACGTTTTCAAAATATCTATATCAGAAATATGGGTTTCTCTTTAACTACCTAGTTTTAATTACCCCAAAATAACACTGATGATTCTTTGAAAGTACAACAGAAGTTGGGATCTCTACTTTGATTGAGTTTTGGGCCTTTTATTCAATGTTTGGAAACAGTATCCTCACTGAAAGCTGACCTTTAAGTCTGTGATAATCCTTCCTTTATATATTATAATATTAGGCTAAATAATTCATATTTTGTGCTGTTTTTAAATCAAGAATTAGGTCATTTCCTATAAGTGAGGTTTATTGACCATGAATTCCAAAAATAAGTAAATCTAGTGGAAATTACTTATTTAGTGGTGTTTATACATGGTAGTGAAAAGAAGCGTTAAAGGTCAAAGAAAGCGCCAAAATATTGAAAAAAGAGACAAAAACATCAGAAAAAGTGTTGATTTTCAGTTTTGACCGGGAGGACCGGCGTGCATGGTCGAATGAAAGACAACACAAGGGTTAACAAGGTCCATTGTTGTTGTTGGTTAATATATATATAGTTATATTTATATCTTTATGTCAGGGACAAAGCAATGAGGAGAACAGGAGTTTTCATTGAAAAAGGTTTTTTATTAACCTTAAAAAATGATAATCAATATAAACCAAGAACTTAATATCTGGGCCTTTTAAAAGATGAACAAAATAAAACTATACTCAAAATAGCAACAACAAAACAGGATGTGAACTAAACAAACTGACCTCACTGAATCAGACACAAGGGGACATATATACTGACCCTGTGGTGGCAAATTTTATTTTAACCATTTGTTTAATGAAATTAACCATTTATTTAAAGATTGTTTTATAACGCCACGAGATTTAGCTTCTTCATGTGTAGATTCAAAAGGCTCCAAGTGAAATAGTTGGCAACCGTGTACTATAGCCCAGTAGAGTTATTTAGTTCCTACTAGCTTGAACCTTCTCACATTGTTGACTTCTTGCTTAGATAGAAGTGGAGAAGGCCGATGACTGTTTACAACAGTGAGAACTACGTAGGTTTCTGTCTCCTGAGATAAACTGTTGTTTAGGCTAATGTTAGGAACAGAGAGCAGAGGGGAAGGTGAGACAATGGTGTTACTGTTAATGATGTCCTCTTTTCAACTATGGCCATACTAAAAGATACATTTAGAGGGGTGGCTTAACAGAGGTCTTCACTATATGATGTTTGGATGTTTAGATTTTAGGTTAGAAAGACATTTTCAGTTGTGCTGCGTGTACCTTTGAAACTGTTTTCTCCATTTGCAAATGTAAATAAATACTCAAAGACCAAACTTTGGTTTAATTCTCAAACGGTCGTTATTCGTTTTGATTTTATCATGAATATCACTAACGCTGCTGCTGCTTCAAGGAAAACTTCCACCACAATTTGGCGTTGTCCGGCAGGATGGTTGAGTTAACAGAGAAAAAAGAGCTCCGTTGGGTCGCTGATGACTGGATATCCAGGGATCAAAAATCACCTGCCTCATACCTCTAACCTTTAAAAGGTTTTTCAGAGAGAAGAGGGTTAGGACCGCAGAGCGCTCTTGACTGTTTTCCACTCCGTTAAAAACGAACAGGAAGAGATTTCAAGCAGCACGGTAAGATAAAATTGATTAATTACAATTGGATTGTGAATTCAAGGTTTGTTCAAAACATTCTGAACAAGCAACCGTTGCTAAACGAATTAAGTAATGAATAATTGGCGAAATCATTCTCTTAACTAAAGAGAATAAATGAAACTAATTCTGACTTTTGGGAAGTGAGTAACTGGGTATTTTTTTTTGGGTCATTAGATAGGACAAAGATATAACTGAGGTTATGAATGACATCTTTTGGCAGACACGAACAACGTCGGACATATTTATGATTGAATTCTCATATGGTGATAAGACAATTGATTGACGGACAAGACCAGTAAGAGAACTGGCAGAACAGTAGGCAAGGCCTAAAGAATTAGTCTACGAAACTGATAGCACGTTTCTTGATTAAAGAGGCGGACTGCAGAGTAAAACAAAATAAAAAATAATTAACTATTTAAGAGATTTTTGACTGCAGGGTCGCACCGGGTTTTTCATACAAGTTTCCCGAGCAAAAAACAAATAGTCTAAACTCTAAACGAGTTCTGGACCCTTTAAGGACAACCTGCAGGACGGTCTGGGTTGTAACGATACTCTAAGAGAGCCTCTTGATTATTTAGAGACAGACTGCAACAAGGCAAAACATACTAAATAGGTCGAGTTATTTGACTATTAAGTTGATTTTGTCCGCAGTGCTGTACACGGGTTTTCACGTAAGTTTCCGGAACAAATAACCTTGCGGTGTGGTGACCGGTCACATCGACCAAGACATAGTATACTATAAAGTCCAAAAATCAATTATGGGAAACGAAATTTCCCCTTCCGGTGATGCAACTGGACCCATAGTGGGTGAAATGACTCATAAATATGGACTATGATTGTTTGCGATGTCTGTCATAACTGGTCATAAAGCTTTGGCTTTCCGAGAAACGGATCTTTGTGTACAAAGACACTGAGAATGTTAAAGCAAGATTTTAGAAGAAGTAGAAAGAAAATTAATGGGAAAATCAATAATTAAAACACAGGATTTAAAGCTACTGAGTAGCCTACAAGAAAAACAAAGAATGTTTTAAAATATAGATAAAATAGTGAGATAGGGAAAGAATGCAAAAACACACATGCACCAATAACCTCATCATTTCTAACCAAAGCCTATTTCTGAGCTTTCTCTAAAAATCAGGAAGACAAGCTGGAGAAAGGAGGGACGAAGAGGACACGGACTCAACAATCGGACAGGACCAACAGCATCAGTCACACCTGCATCGGGTGGAAAGACCACAGAGTACGTGACAAAAAAACCATGTTTGAAGCGTTTGTCTGCATGTTACAACAGGCTGGTGGGCAACATATGGAGCGCGGACCCGAAGGAAAAAAAGGCTGCTCCCAAGAAGGACGTGGTCGAGCCAGAGAGAGGCCGAGGCGGGTACCGTGGGCAAAATGGTGAGCCCTACAACCCAGACCAGTGTTTGTACTGCAAGGACTTTGGACATTGGGTATGTAAATGCCCGAAGAAAAAGCAAATAACACCTCCGACAAAGAACAACACTTGTCCCTCTGTTTGACTGAGTCCAAAAGCTGAGGAAGGTAGTGCTACCACACACACACACACACTCGCTTCATGCAATGAAGAAATGCTTGGCACTGATACACTGTTTTTGTTTTTGCTATTAGGGACAATTGATAGGTTAGAAAGTTCTGAAAAATAATCTATTCAGTTAAACCATTAACCCTTACTTATCTTCTGAAATCTAGAAGAAGATGCCTACTACTGAGTGTAAAGTTAAAGGGGTTCCACTCACATAATTTGATTATTAGAGCTATAGATTTGACACTGAAGATTATTTGGTCATTCTATTTGGTCAATTGGGGTTACAGATCAAACAGTAAGAGAACAATTCTCTGTTCCTCTCTCCTGTACATGGGAAAAACAATTCTTGGTGTATGAAGGTTCCACTTATTTGGTTTAGGTAGTGATTTAATGTGCATTTTTAACATTGGTTTAACCTCAACACCTGACGGATTGAGAATTTCTCCTAATGTTCAACTGACGTAACCACGTTAATCACAGTGTGGCTAAAATGACCTCACTGAGGCGGCGTCTGTAATCAGCCCTGCCTCTGACTGCATGAAACCTGACAACCAATACATCTCTCAAGGCTGCATCTGCTTTTTATCCCTCATGAAAAGTTTTTTGGTGCAGTGCTGTTTTCATGTAAAATGAACAGAATAGCAGCTTGTTCAGTTTAGTGTTAACAATTAGATTTTTACTTGAGCCGGTCACCTAGAATGTCTGTACACGTTCCTGATGTCACTGTAAGACTTTTGCTGCCAAAACTATTGAAGCGTTCGTGAATATGAAACTGGCTCTGCAGTCTTCCCCGAGGCTGGGACTGCCAGATCCCTAAAAACAGTTCATACAGACATACACGTACATACACATGCTTGCAATGAAGACATGCTTTTTGCACGCTACAAACACTCCCCACATGATAGACAGATCAAATTAGATGCAAAAACAGCACGACAAACAGAAATAACTTTTGGAAAATATGTCCAAGTATTAAATGTGTTTGTCTGGTGTGTATACAAATTGACAACCATGGTGTTAATTATACAAGGGAAGAAAATTGGATTTTTAGTTGATTCAGGGTTTAGTGAAGTTTTGTTCTTCAAATCAGAAGCTCTCTGGTAAACTAGGGTTTTTCCCCTTAGAGAAATGGTTAGAAGAATGGTTATATCAGAGAAGTTCACCATTCTTATGATTTGAGTATATTCAGATCCTTAGGATCCTGAACTAGATAAGAAAGGAAAATGTTCATTGTTTCTTTCTCCCTTCCATCTGAGTGTCCTGTAAATTTGTTATGCAGATTGCATTTGAAAATGTCTATTTGAAATTGAAGACATTCTTTCACCCACGGGTCTTAGGAATGTTTATTCTTTTTCACACTGGCTTTAAAGTTGTGCTGTTTGATAAAAATCACTCTTTGGCTGACATATTTTTGTTGCAGCCTAAAAGTACGTATTTGTTTACAAATTTTAATGTAACACGTACCATGTCAGTCTGTTAATCTCCTGATTACGGTAACAAATTGTGACACCTGTAGTTAAGTTTAAGGAATCACAAATATTACATGCATTCCTTTTGTCACCTTTTGACCCTGATGAAGATTACGTTGAAACGTTTTTGTTTTTTATTTGAACAAATCAAAGGACGAGTATGAGTTTTCTCAAAAGCTCACATTCATGTTTCTTTGTCTCCAACAGAAGAGGAGACAGACGTAGGACACCTTGTGACTATTTGTAAAAATTGACTGACTGGACTGACATTACTGATAATGTGTTTATTTGTCTCCATCGACAGGAGACTATAGAAAACTTATACGACAGCGTAGGCCTTGTATTCACAGTGTTTTACATATTCAGTGAACCTGTGACTACAATAGATGCATATTCACACGGTAAAAATGACATTTTATCTACTGATGTTTCACCACCTTTTGTCTCAGGTACAGCGTTATCTCTGGGCAAAACACACAAATGTGACGTGGATTGATTGACAAATTGTTAACCTGTAGTCATCAAGCTGCGTTCGGACTACAGGCCCCAGAATACATCAGTACACGCTATAACAGGAAGTAACCGACAGAAATCCGACCGTGTTTTTAACTCTTTATTTACGGATGGGGTTTATACTTCCATGTTTAGATTCTCCAACACGAACACTTATTCTCTCAAGTAACATAAATAAGAAGAATCATTTTTATTACAAATGTTAAAGTTTGTTTCATTCAGGACCTTCGAGCAGTAAATGCAGAGGGTTTTGAGCTTGAGCACCTAATGTCTCCCACAGCTAAACATAACATTCTGCAGGGAATGTTAAAGGTTTTGATTCTCTGTTGTTTCGTCTAACGTTTTTCTTTCCTCAGTGTTCCAGTAGAAAAGACAGTAAATATCGTTTTATAGTTCTGGGTGATGGTAAGCTGTACACCTTGACACACCTTTCAGGAATACATTGATTTGCTAATTAATGATGCCATAAATTACAGAAAGAATAACAGTGTGTTTATATGTACCCTGGAGAGATCCTTCTTTCTTTGACAGAGGACAGCCAGAGGAGCAGACACACACACACACACCACACAGAGATAAGACATAAGCTAAAACCAAACATGAGTAGTACAAGTGAAATTTTGGTTTAAAGAAAAAATATGTGATATGTTTCCCGTAACAGGTAACGATTTGGATAGGAATAGATGTTCAAAGTACACGTGATTAGGTGTGCTTTAAAAGGCTAAAAACTTTAATTTGTAATGATTCTTGGAACTAGCAGATAGTAATTAGTGTTACTTTGGTTTGTAAACAAGTGTCTGCAGAGGCCTCAGCTGCATACACTGTGTTGTGTAACTGTGTGTTTTAACCTGCACAGCTAGAAAGAGGAAGTGTCTATTGGGGCCTTACATGCATGTGCTTGGGGGTGAGGCCCTGGGTGCACATAGGGGACAGAAAGGTGGCTGCTTTGACCTAGTGATGAACTGGTCCGTTAGATTGTATGTTAGATAGTAATATGCATATGCAAAATATCGTTATATGAGATGTTTCTACGTATATCCAATAGAATGGTAAAACACACCTCACTGGGACGGGGGGTTGAACCCCAAGAAATGTACAAAAAGGCTCTCTTCTCTTCTTTTTTCTCTTAGGCTTACTTTCTGCTCTCTTGACCTCCACCCTTGCTGTAGGGGCATCCTGTGTATTAGAGCATTTTGAGTGATTGTACTTAGTTCATTTTTTCATTTTGTTTTTTCTTGTTAACTTTTTGCTTCAAATAAAATAAAACCACCTGTGTTCATCTTGAACAAGGTGATCCAAAAAGCCTTGTCAGTCTTTTTTGCCTTTTAAGAAGACTTTTTTCCTTTTTCCTCCTTTTTCTCTACTTTACCCGTGTGAGAGGGGACATTCCTTACAGCACAGGCTTTCTTCCTCGGTGGTCATTGCGATACAGTATCCACACGAGCACCACCATGTACCCGCATCAAGTGCAACCAGCCATAACGGTAAAATCTCCCGGCTGCGGAGGTTGTAGACGGTGAAAGCTCAAGCTCAAATATCTCTTCATTTGGTTGCCGCAATTTGGAAAGGCACAAACTCGAAGCATTTTCTCATATTAGTCCTGATCTAACTCCAAGCTCCGTCTGTCAGCTCTGTGAGCTCCTCCCTGCTTCTGCCGACAGGCAGGCTCCGCCGTTGCTAGGTTACCTATGCAAATGAGCTCCTGAACTTTTGAACTGTAGGTCAGCAGCTCCGCTTCACTGCGGTGTCAGGTTACAGCCTGTTGATACATGCTCATTACTATGGACAGGACCTCGGCAAATCGTTTTTTTGTGGAAAAAATACATTTTGGATTATTGGATTGTATGAGATCGGCACTCGATTGTTGAGGACTTGACCGGAAAGCATTACATAAACAGAGGTAAGGATTAACACAACTTTTATGCCTTTCTGTCACATCTACTGCCGTCAAATTCGCTGTGTTCCCTCGTAAGGAATAAATGCACATGGCTAAGCACTAGTAGTGGCATTTCGAACACGTTTAGAGGCTAAAAACATGTTTAAAACTTGCCCTGTTTAAGCCTTGTTTAAGACTGTTGGGTGCAAAATCTAGCAGGAGGATAACTCGGTGTAGGCGGCAACGTTTGTTTTCGTTTTTCTCGCTACTGACAGTACTCCTGATTTACAAACAACAGAGCTACGGGTTGAAATCGACCGGAATTCTCCTTTAAGGATTAGAATATTAAACAGATTATTTATATTGCTTTTGAGTCATGAGCTTTGTCATGTCTCAAAAAGGAGGGATATAGTCCATCCATCCATCTTCGTCCGCTTATCCGGTGTCGGGTCGCGGGGGGAGCAGCTCCAGCAGGGGACCCCAAACTTCCCTTTCCCGAGCAACATTAACCAGCTCCGACTGGGGATCGGCGTTCCCAGGCCAGGTTGGAGATATAATCCCTCCACCTAGTCCTGGGTCTTCCCGAGGCCTCCTCCCAGCTGGGCGTGCCTGGAACACCTCCCTAGGGGGCGCCCAGGGGCATCCTTACCAGATGCCCGAACCACCTCAACTGGCTCCTTTTTCGGCGCAAAGGGCAGCGGCTCTCCTCCGAGCTCCTCACGGATGACTGAGCTTCTCACCCTATCTCTAAGGGAGACGCCAGCCACCCTCCTGAGGAAACCCATTTCGCCGCTTGTACCCTGGATCTCGTTCTTTCGGTCATGACCCAGCCTTCATGACCATAGGTGAGGTAGGAACGAAAACTGACCGGTAGATCGAGAGCTTTGCCTTCTGGCTCAGCTCTCTTTTCGTCCTGGCGGTGCGATAGATTGAATGCAATACCGCACCCGCTGCGCCCGATTCTCCGACCAATCTCCCGCTCCATTGTCCCCTCACTCGCGAACAAAACCCCAAGGTACTTGAACTCCTTCACTTGGGGTAAGGACTCATTCCCTACCTGGAGAAGGCATTCCATCGGTTTCCTGCTGAGAACCATGGCCTCCGATTTAGAGGTGCTGATCCTCATCCCAACCGCTTCACACTCGGTTGCGAACCGATCCAGTGAGTGCTGAAGGTCGCAGGCCGATGATGCCATCAGGACCACATCATCTGCAAAGAGCAGCGATGAGATCCCCAGCCCACCAAACTGCAACCCCCCCACCCCGACTACGCCTCGATATCCTGTCCATAAATATTACAAACAGGATTGGTGACAAAGCGCAGCCCTGGCGGAGGCCAACCCTCACCTGAAACGAGTCCGACTTACTACCGAGAACCCGGACACAGCTCTCACTTTGGTCATACAGAGATTGGATGGCCCTGGTAGAAACCCCCTCACCCCATACTCCCGCAGCACCTCCCACAGTATCTCCCGGGGGACCCGGTCATACGCCTTCTCCAAATCCACAAAACACATGTAGACCGGTTGGGCATACTCCCAGGCTCCCTCCAGGATCCTTGCGAGAGTGAAGAGCTGGTCCGTTGTTCCACGACCAGGACGGAATCCGCATTGTTCCTCCTCAACCCGAGGTTCGACTATCGGCCGAACCCTCCTTTCCAGCACCTTGGAGTAGACTTTACCAGGGAGGCTGAGAAGTGTGATACCCCTATAATTGGCACACACCCTCTGGTCCCCCTTTTTTAAAAGAGGAACCACCACCCCAGTCTGCCACTCCTTTGGCACCGTCCCAGACTTCCACGCAATGTTGAAGAGGCGTGTCAACCAGGACAACCCCTCCACACCCAGAGCCTTGAGCATTTCTGGACGGATCTCATCAATCCCGGGGCTTTGCCACTGTGTAGTTGTTTGACTACATCAGTGACTTCCGCCTGGGAAATCGACGACAATCCCCGTTATCCTCCAGCTCTGCCTCTAACATAGAGGGCGTATTAGTCGGATTCAGGAGTTCCTCAAAGTGCTCCCTCCACCGCCCTATTACCTCCTCAGTGGAGGTCAACAGTGTCCCATCCTTACTGTACACAGCTTGGATGGTTCCCCGCTTCCCCCCCCTGAGGTGGCGAACAGTTTTCCAGAAACACTTTGGTGCCGACCCGAAAGTCCTTCTCCATGTCTTCTCCAAACTTCTCCCACACCCGCTGCTTTGCCTCTTTCACGGCAGAGGCTGCAGCCCTTCGGCCCTTCGGTACCCTGCAACTGCCTCCGGAGTCCTCCGAGATAACATATCCCGGAAGGACTCCTTCTTCAATCGGACGGCTTCCCTGACCACTGGTGTCCACCACGGTGTTCGTGGGTTACCGCCCCTTGAGGCACCTAAGATCCTAAGACCACAGCTCCTCGCCGCAGCTTCAGCAATGGAAACTTTGAACATTGTCCACTCGGGTTCAATGCCCCCAGCCTCCACAGGGATGCACGAAAAGCTCCGCCCGGAGGTGTGAGTTGAAAGTCTGTCGGACAGGGCCTCCTCCAGACGTTCCCAATTTACCCGCACTACACGTTTGGGCTTACCAGGTCTGTCCAGAGTCTTCCCCACCCCCTGACCCAACTCACCACCAGATGGTGATCGGTTGACAGCTCTGCCCCTCTCTTCACCCGAGTGTCCAAAACATACGGCCTCAGATCAGATGAAACGATTATGAAATCGATCATTGACCTTCGGCCTAGGGTGCTCTGGTACCAGGTACACTTATGAGCATCCCTATGTTCGAACATGGTGTTCGTTATAGACAATCCATGACTAGCATAGAAGTCCAACAACAAACAACCACTCTGGTTTAGATCAGGGAGGCCGTTCCTCCCAATCACGCCTCTCAGGTGTCTCCATCATTGCCCATGTGTGCGTTGAAGTCCCCCAGCAGAACAATGGAGTCCCCCACTGGAGCCCCATGCAGGACTCCAGTCAAGGTCTCAAAGAAGGCCGAATACTCCGAACTCCTGTTTGGTGCATATGCACAAACAACAGTCAGAGTTTTCCCCCACAACCCGCAGGCGTGGGGAGGCGACCCTCTCGTCCACCGGGTAAACTCCAACACAGCGGCGCTCAGCCGGGGCTTGTGAGTATCCCCACACCCGCCCGGCGCCTCACACCCTGGGCAACTCCGGAGAAGAAAAGAGTCCAACCCCTATCCAGGAGTATGGTTCCAGAACCGAGACTGTGCGTGAGGTAAGCCCCACCAGATCTAACCGGTGGCGCTCCACCTCCCGCACCAGTTCCGGCTCCTTCCCCCACAGAGGTGACGTTCCACGTCCCCAGAGCCAGCGTCTGCCGGCCGGGTCTGGTCCGTCGAGGCCCCTGACCTTCACTGCCACCCATGTGGCATCGCACCCGACCCCAACGGTTCCTCCCACAGGTGGTGGGCCCATGGGCTGGAGAGATGGGAGCCACGTAGCTTGTTCGGGCTGTGCCCGGCCGGCTCCGTGGCAAACCCGCCACCAGGCGCTCGCCGGCGAGCCCGCCGTCTGGGCCTGGCTCCAGACGGGGCCCCGGCTTCCTCCGGGCAGGGTCACTCCATCTCTACCTTGCTTCTTCATTGGGGTTTTTGAACCATTCTTTGTCTGGCCCCTCACCTGAGACCACTTTGCCTTGGGAGACCCTACCAGGAGCACAAAGCTCCAGACAACACAGCCCTCAGGTTCACAGAGACACACAAACCTCTCCACCACGATAAGGTGATGGTTGGATATAGTAGCAATGATAAATAAGGGGATTAATAAAGTAGCAAGGGAAATAAATAGTGTTAAATAATTTTTCTAAAGACGTTTGAAACACTTGTTGTGACATCACTGTAGCTCCAGTTTAAAAGACCTTGAATAACCAAAGTGCTAGAATAGTTAACAACTGTACATTTAAAGAAAAAATCTGCTTAGCTGAGAACAAAATTGACAAAATTGATAGTTCAACTGTAAACAAAAGGATCATCTACCCCCTGATTGACACAGTAGTGTAAGGGGATGCAATAGTAATTGTTTTTGTTTTATTGGTTCCGATTTGCTCCAAAGAAATTTGCTCCAAAGAATTTTGCTCTAAAGATTTTTTTTCTTTATTTAGACATAGGTAGGGAGAGGCCCATAAACAAAAACACCTATTTCTTCCACGGCAGTATAAGGGAAGTGATAGGATAGGGTAGGTTATTGCGTGAGAATTTTCTTCTGCTCTTTTGGCCATGAGAATCCAGGTGTCAAGCCTGGGGATTCTGTGGTGATAACAACTTCAGGAGGAAGGATTGGCAGATAGACGGTGAAAGAGACCATCGCGATCCTTCCAGTGACACAGGGCAGTGAAATGTTCCAGGGAGAGTCACCTGGATACACGCATCACTACAAAAGGTTCCAGGTAGAGTCACCTGGATACACGCATCACTACAAGAGGTTCCAGGGAGAGTCACCTGGATACACGCATCACTACAAAAGGTTCCAGGGAGAGTCACCTGGATACACGCATCACTACAAAAGGTTCCAGGTCACCTGGATACACGCACCAAAAGGTTCCAGGATCACCTGGATACACGCATCACTACAAAAGGTTCCAGGGAGAGTCACCTGGATACACGCATCACTACAAAGGTTCCAGGTAGAGTCACCTGGATACACGCATCACTACAAAAAGTTCCAGGGAGAGTCACCTGGATACACGCATCACTACAAAAAGGTTCCAGGGAGAGTCACCTGGATACACGGAGGAGAAGAGGAGGACAGGTTTTTCTACAATCTTTAACAAGTGACGAGCAGATCTTCTGCTGAGTCACCTACGAGGGAAATCGATTCAGAGATCAGCCTGACAGATGGCGTTTCTGTGCTATCTCTGAAATCAATCGGGGAAAACTGGAGTTTTTCTCACTGTTTGCAACACGTTGAGAGAGGAGGAAAACGAGAAGTTTTTCCAAGGAGGAAAAACCAGAAGCTACATATTGGTATTGTAGCCTGCTGTTTAAAATCATTTCAGAAGACAGCAGTGATACTGATCTCTTCTCTGACAACCACAGCACATTCTCTGACAGTGACAGCAGAATATACTTCACAATTGTAGAGGACACACCACCTCTCTCTCTCTGAACACACACACACTCACTGCACATTCTTTTGAGGAACTGTGGACATTCCTCTGAGATAAACACACACACTTTCAGAGCAGATGGACTGGAAAAGGACTGGAACAGGTACCCTTCAAGAAGAACATGGGGGGGTTTCCACATTTGTAGTGTGATTATTATGATTTTCTATTGTATTTATGGTTTTTGCATTTTATTTTTGATGAGAAGAAAGTATGATAAATCAGGTGTAACCATTCCTCCCAACATTTACATACACCAACACACTAGGGTGACTGGAGGAAAAGACGGGTGATGCGTTCACTATTTTCCATATCAATGAGAAAATGGTGGTTGGAATACAATAAATACGAGTACAGAGCTAATATTACTGTAATGATTAACTTACGTCCACTCTTATGTTCCGATAATAGGCAAAGGGATGTTTGGCATACAAATGCTACTAAATTGGGGCTAATTGGGGTTTTTGTACCTTATGTGGTTCCTCATGACCACACAAACTCAACTGATAGATTATTGATGAAAGAAAGTAAATTATTCCTAAACAGCAATATTGTTAATATTGAACAAAGTTAAGTATAAAGACCTAGGCCATTTTGTTGTGTGCTTTAGAACTTAGGAAAAGTTCCTTGTGGATCTTTTATTACATTGAAGTAATTTCACCTTCCACATTTTGACACATAGACACCACGTTTGACTAAGACTCTTGAAAGATTATCTAATAGATACATTTTCTACTAAGGAATGACTTGGGTTTAGTTAGGAAATGTTTCCAGTGAAACCACACACATAGAATAACTGAATTTTATTTATGCTCTGACAGCACTTAATGACGTTAGAGACAAGGAGGGGTCAGTCTTATTCTGATTCTTCTCAACTTTCACTCTGTGAGAGCTTTGATAATTGCACTGCGTTTTTCAATTGATTTATATTACAATAACCAAAGGGGGGGAAACATTTGATGGCATTGCATAATTTAATTATCAGCTTTATGGAAAATTTGTAAAAAAAAATGTTTTATTTGGTGACTCCTTTTGTCTCAGTGAGTTTCTCTGTTTCTATTTAGTATTGTATTGGTTGTTATGCTGATTATGTTTCGTTGTTGTAAACTGGGTTGTTATTAAAAAGTGTCCTAAAGTCAATAAAGTTTTGATTTGAAAGAGAAGATGAACCAGCAGTGATGTTTCCTTTTGACCAGCAGGTGGTGAAAGAAACTAACATTACATTACATTACATTACATGTCATTTAGCTGACGCTTTTATCCAAAGTGACTTACAATTAAGTGCTTTCAACTGTGGAGGTCCAAACTCCAGACAACAAGTAGTAAGTGCAAGAACATTAGCTTTAAATAAGCAAAGCTACAAAGAGACATATGAAAGTGCAGGTTCAAGATTTATTAATATTATTATTTATTATAGATTATTATCCGAGGTGTAGTCTGAAGAGATGTGTTTTTAGCCTTCAGCGGAAGCTGTGTAGGCTTTCAGCCATCCTGATGTCGATGGGGAGCTCGTTCCACCATTTGGGAGCCAGGACAGAGAACAGTCGGGATCTGGTTGAGTGATTAGTTCTCCCTCGCTGTGGGGGGGGGGGGCTGATGCAGAGCAGAGTGGGGGTTGGGGTATAGGGTTGGACCATGTCCTGGATGTAAGCTGGGGCTGATCCATTCATGGCCCTGTATGTAAGTACTAGTGTACTGTATGAGAGTACTAGTGTACTGTATGACAGTACTAGTGTACTGTATGAGAGGACTAGTGTACTGTATGTAAGTACTAGTGTACTGTATGAGAGTACTAGTGTACTGTATGAAAGTACTTACTGTATGAGAGTACTAGTGTACTGTATGTAAGTACAAGTATACTGTATGAGAGTACTAGTGTACTGTATGAGAGTACTAGTGTACTGTGTGAGTACTTTACTGTATGAGAGTACTAGTGTACTGTATGAGAGTACTAGTGTACTGTATGAGAGTACTAGTGTACTGTATGAGAGGACTAGTGTACTGTATGAGAGTACTAGTGTACTGTATGAGAGGACTAGTGTACTGTATGTAAGTACTAGTGTACTGTATGAGAGTACTAGTGTACTGTATGAGAGTACTTACTGTATGAGAGTACTAGTGTACTGTATGTAAGTACAAGTATACTGTATGAGAGTACTAGTGTACTGTACGAGAGTGTACTGTATGAGAGTACTAGTGTACTGTATGAGAGTACTTACTGTATGAGAGTACTAGTGTACTGTATGTAAGTACTAGTGTACTGTATGAGAGTACTAGTGTACTGTATGAGAGGACTAGTGTACTGTATGAGAGGACTAGTGTACTGTATGAGAGTACTAGTGTACTGTATGAGAGTACTAGTGTACTGTATGAGAAGACTAGTGTACTGTATGAGAGTAATAGTATACTGTATGAGAGTAATAGTGTACTGTATGAGAGTACTAGTGTACTGCATGAGAGGACTAGTGTACTGTATGGGAGGACTAGTGTACTGTGGGAGAGTACTAGTGTACTGTATGACCATCATCACACTGTATCACAGTACTAGTGTATTGTATGAGAGGACTAGTGTACTGTATGAGAGGACTAGTGTACTGTATGAGAGTACTAGTGTACTGTATGAGAGTACTAGTGTACTGTATGAGAGACCACTAGTGTACTGTATGAGAGTACTAGTGTATTGTATGAGAGGACTAGTGTACTGTATGAGAGGACTAGTATACTGTCAGACCAACATCACAGACCAACATGTGTACTGTATGAGAGGACTAGTGTACTGTATTAGAGTACTAGTGTACTGTATGAGAGGACTAATGTACTGTATGACCAACATCACAGACCAGCATCACAGACCAACATCACAGACCAACATCACAGACCAGCATGACAGACCAACATCACAGACCACAGACCAACATCACAGACCATCATCACAGACCATCATCACAGACCATCATCACAGACCATCATCACAGACATCACAGACCATCATCACATCACAGACCAACATCACAGACCAACATCACAGACCAACATCACAGACCATCACAGACCAACATCACAGACCATCATCACAGACCAACATCACAGACCAACATCACAGACCAACATCACAGACCATCATCACAGACCATCATCACAGACCATCATCACAGACCATCATCACAGACCAACATCACAGACCATCATCACAGACCAACATCACAGACCATCATCACAGACCATCATCACAGACCATCATCACAGACCAACCATCATCACAGACCAACATCACAGACCATCATCACAGACCATCATCACAGACCATCATCACAGACCAACATCACAGACCATCATCACAGACCAACATCACAGACCATCATCACAGACCATCATCACAGACCATCATCACAGACCAACATCACAGACCATCATCACAGACCAACATCACAGACCAACATCACAGACCAACATCACAGACCAACATCACAGACCATCATCACAGACCAACATCACAGACCATCATCACAGACCATCATCACAGACCATCATCACAGACCATCATCACAGACCATCATCACAGACCATCATCACAGACCAACATCACAGACCATCATCACAGACCATCATCACAGACCATCATCACAGACCATCATCACAGACCAACATCACAGACCAACATCACAGACCAACATCACAGACCATCATCACAGACCATCATCACAGACCAACATCACAGACCAACATCACAGACCAACATCACAGACCAACATCACAGACCAACATCACAGACCAACATCACAGACCATCATCACAGACCAACATCACAGACCAACATCACAGACCAACATCACAGACCAACATCACAGACCATCATCACAGACCAACATCATCACAGACCATCATCACAGACCAACATCACAGACCATCATCATCAGACCATCATCACAGACCAACATCACAGACCAACATCACAGACCAGCAGACCAGCATCACAGACCAACATCACAGACCAACATCACAGACCAACATCACAGACCAGCAGACCAACATCACAGACCATCATCACAGACCATCATCACAGACCAACATCACAGACCAACATCACAGACCAACATCACAGACCAGCATCACAGACCAACATCACAGACCAACATCACAGACCAACATCACAGACCAACATCACAGACCAACATCACAGGTAAGAAACTTGATCACTCCTTTCAGCGTTTACCAGAGACTCTTTCCATTCTTACCTTTCATAGTAAAAACCTAAGCTATGTGAGACACTGGCCCAATCCCAAAGTCCGGACTCACGGACTTTGGTGCGCGTTCTCGCGAAATTCGTAAGGGCTAAGGGTTGTCCCAATGTCGAATTTGAAAGGGCGTGAGGGTTTGAGTACATACTTACCGAGCCCTTTCCGTGAGTCTGCATCGATGCAGACTTCACCAAAGGGAATTACCCAGAGTTCAAAGCGTTGTGACGTTTACCGCGGAGGCCGTATGGATATCCGGATATTACCAAAAGTAAAGAACAGCACGACACACGGCCACGGAACAGCCCGGCCTGGTGTCCAGCTTTTAAAACAAGAGCTTGAAATAATGTGGAATCACGCAGCCGTCTCCTGGGCCTTGGCCGTGAGGAAAGCAACAAACTTAAAATGAAGATTCCCAAACCGGCAAGTGTCAGCAACATCTTTGTTATTATATGTCGCCAAGGTAACGTGATCTGGTGAAGTGCTGTCCTGATCCCATTTCTACCTATCTGAGCCCATGTGGCCTCACACACTCGCTCACTCAGCACCTGAGATCAGTTCAGTCTTTAGTCCTTAGTCCTCAGGGCTCACTTTGGGATTGGGCCAGTGTGTTTCACAGGGAATTAAGCACTTTGGTCAACTATGGTTGTTTTTAAACTTGCTATATGAATAAATATGAAATGAACTAAAAGGGAGTTTTTCACCTCCACTAAATGCTCTTGGGGTGATTTTTGGGTCTTGTGTTCAGGGCGTCTCCTGTTTAAAGTTTCACACTTTCCAAGTTTTGACGCAGTTAGTTTCCTCTGTTTGTTTCAGGATAAGCTGCTGCTGTGTGATTGGTTTCTCTGGTCATGTGATTTCAGAGAAACGACTCTGAGTTGGAAATTAAAGATGAGAGGACAGACAGAGAGAGAGAGAGAGAGAGAGACAGACAGACAGAGAGAGACAGAAGACTCAGATCAGCTTCACCTTCATCTCCTCCAACAGGTAAGAACCACTAAACCTCTTCATCACACAGAGTACATCTAATACTGCTAAATACTGTCTGATATACTGCAGTTTACAGAGTAGTACAAGGTAGTTAAGGTAGTTTTTATTGATATTTTAAAGTCATATGAATCAGAATCAGATTACTTTATTGATCACTCAGAGAAGGTATTTAGTTACAGTTACTCATAGTCAAACTCAGGTAACTATAAGAGTCAATATGTGTGTAAAGAATAAAGTAATTTGTGTGTGTGTGTGTGTGTGTGTGTGTGTGTTTTCTGTGTGTGTGTGTGTGTGTGTTTCTGTGTGTGTGTGTGTCTTTCTGTGTGTGTGTGTGTGTGTGTGTGTGTGTTGTTTGTGTGTGTGTGTATCTGTGTGTGTGTGTGTGTATCTCTGTGTGTCTGTGTGTGTGTGTGTTTGTGTGTGTCTGTGTATGTGAGTGTCTGTGTTTGTGTGTGTGTGTGTATCTCTGTGTCTGTGTGTGTGTGTGTTTGTGTGTGTCTGTGTGTGTGAGTGTCTGTGTGTGTGTGTGTGTCTGTGTGTGTTTGTGTGTGTCTGTGTCTTGTGTGCCTCCTCCATCACCACCTTCTCCATCACCACCTCCTCCATCACCACCTCCTCCATCACCACCTCCTCCATCTCTACTTCCTCCATCACCACCTCCTCCATCTCCACCTCCTCCATCTCTACCTCCTCCATCACTACCTCCTCCATCACCACCTCCTCCATCACTACCTCCTCCATCTCTACCTCCTGCATCACTACCTCCTCCATCACCACCTCCTCCATCTCTACCTCCTCCATCACCACCTCCTCCATCTCTACCTCCTCCATCACCACCTCCTCCATCACCACCTCCTCCATCACCACCTCCTCCATCACCACCTCCTCCATCACTACCTCCTCCATCACACCCTCCTCCATCACACCCTCCTCCATCACACCCTCCTCCATCACCACCTCCATCTCTACCTCCTCCATCACTACCTCCTCCATCACTACCGCCTCCATCTCTACCTCCTCCATCACCACCTCCTCCATCACTACCTCCTCCATCACCACCTCCATCTCTACCGCCTCCATCACTACCTCCTCCATCACCACCTCCTCCATCACCACCTCCTCCATCACCACCTTCTCCATCACTACCTCCTCCATCACCACCTCCTCCATCTCTACCGCCTCCATCACTACCTCCTCCATCACCACCTCCTCCATCTCTACCTCCTCCATCACCACTCTCCTCCATCCATCACCACCTCCATCCATCTACCTCCTCCTCCATCACTACCTCCTCCATCACTACCTCCTCCATCACTACCTCCTCCATCACTACCTCCTCCATCCTCCATCTCTACCGCCTCCTCCTTCACTACCTCCTCCATCACCACCTCCTCCATCACCACCTTCTCCATCACCACCTCCTCCATCACCATCTCCTCCATCTCTACCTCCTCCATCACCACCTCCTCCATCACCACCTCCTCCATCACCACCTCCTCCATCTCTACCTCCTGCATCTCTACCTCCTGCATCACTACCTCCTCCATCTCTACCTCCTCCATCACACCCTCCTCCATCACCACCTCCTCCATCTCTACCTCCTCCATCACTACATCCTCCATCACTACCTCCTCCATCCTCCTCCATCTCCACCTCCTCCATCACCACCTCCTCCATCACCACCTCCTCCATCTCCACCTCCTCCATCACTACCTCCTCCATCACCACCTCCTCCATCACCACCTCCTCCATCACCACCTCCTCCATCACCACCTCCTCCATCACCACCTCCTCCATCTCTACCTCCTCCATCACTACCTCCTCCATCACCACCTCCTCCATAACCACCTTCTCCATCACCACCTCCTCCATCACTACCTCCTCCATCTCTACCTCCTCCATCACTACCTCCTCCATCTCTACCTCCTCCATCACCACCTCCTCCATCACCACCTCCTCCATCTCTACTGCCTCCATCACTACCTCCTCCATCACCACCTCCTCCATCTCTACCGCCACCATCACTACCTCCTCCATCACCACCTCCTCCATCTCTACCTCCTCCATCACCTCCTCCATCACCCTCCTCCATCACCACCTCCTCCATCTCTACCTCCTCCATCACTACCTCCTCCATCTCTACCTCCTGCATCACTACCTCCTCCATCACCACCTCCTCCATCTCTACCTCCTCCATCTCTACCTCCTGCATCACTACCTCCTCCATCTCTACCTCCTCCATCACACCCTCCTCCATCACCACCTCCTCCATCTCTACCTCCTCCATCACTACCTCCTGCATCACTACCTCCTCCATCTCTACCTCCTCCATCACCACCTCCTCCATCACCACCTCCTCCATCACTACCTCCTCCATCACCACCTCCTCCATCACCACCTTCTCCATCACCACCTCCTCCATCACTACCTCCTCCATCACCACCTCCTCCATCTCTACCACCTCCATCACTACCTCCTCCATCACCACCTCCTCCATAACCACCTTCTCCATCACCACCTCCTCCATCACTACCTCCATCTCTACCTCCTCCATCACCACCTCCTCCATCACCACCGCCTCCATCACCACCTCCTCCATCACTACCTCCTCCATCTCTACCTCCTCCATCACCACCTCCTCCATCTCTACCGCCTCCATCACTACCTCCTCCATCACTACCTCCTCCATCACCACCTCCTCCATCTCTACCGCCACCATCACTACCTCCTCCATCACCACCTCCTCCATCACCACCTCCTCCATCTCTACCTCCTCCATCACTACCTCCTCCATCTCTACCTCCTCCATCACTACCTCCTCCATCACTACCTCCTCCATCACCACCTCCTCCATCACCACCTCCTCCATCACCACCTCCTCCATCTCTACCTCCTGCATCACTACCTCCTCCATCACACCCTCCTCCATCACCACCTCCTCCATCTCTACCTCCTCCATCTCTACCTCCTCCATCACTACCTCCTGCATCACTACCTCCTCCATCACCACCTCCTCCATCACCACCTCCATCACCACCTCCTCCATCACTACCTCCTCCATCACCACCTCCTCCATCACCACCTCCTCCATCACCACCTCCTCCATCACCACCTTCTCCATCACCACCTCCTCCATCACTACCTCCTCCATCTCTACCTCCTCCATCACCACCTCCTCCATCTCTACCGCCTCCATCACTACCTCCTCCATCACTACCTCCTCCATCTCTACCATCCATACAGACCTTCCTCACTCTCTCTTCACTCTACCTCCTCCATCACTACCTCCTCCATCTCTACCTCCTCCATCACCACCTCCTCCATCTCTACCATCCGTACAGACCTTACTCACTCTCTCTTCACTCTACCTCCTCCATCACTACCTCCTCCATCACCACCTCCTCCATCATTACCTCCTCCATCTCCACCTCCTCCATCTCTACCTCCTCCATCACCACCTCCTCCATCACCACCTCCTCCATCACCACCTCCTCATCTCTACCTCCTCCATCACCACCTCCTCATCTCTACCTCCTCCATCTCTACCTCCTCCATCACTACCTCCTCCATCACTACCTCCTCCATCACCACCTCCTCCATCACCACCTCCTCCATCACTACCTCCTCCATCTCTACCTCCTCCATCACTACCTCCTGCATCACTACCTCCTCCATCACACCCTCCTCCATCACCACCTCCTCCATCTCTACCTCCTCCATCACTACCTCCTCCATCACTACCTCCTGCATCACTACCTCCTCCATCACTACCTCCTGCATAACTACCTCCTGCATCACTACCTCCTCCATCACTACCTCCTGCATCACCACCTCCTCCATCTCTACCTCCTCCATCACTACCTCCTCCATCACCACCTCCTCCATCTCTACCGCCTCCATCACTACCTCCTCCATCACCACCTCCTCCATCACTACCTCCTCCATCACCACCTCTTCCATCACCACCTCCTCCATCACCACCTCCTTCATCTCTACCATCCGTACAGACCTTCCTCACTCTCTTCACTCACTCGGCTCGCCTCAGCCTCACTGGAGGCACTGGTAGTTTTCCTTCTGCATTTAGCAGATACTTTGGATTTAACTGCTGCCTCTACCTCCTCCATCACCACCTCCTCCATCACTACCTCCTCCCTCACCACCTCCTCCATCTCTACCTCCTCCATCACCACCTCCTCCATCACCACCTCCTCCATCTCTACCTCCTCCATCACCACCTCCTCCATCACCACCTCCTCCATCTCTACCTCCTCCATCTCTACCTCCTCCATCACCACCTCCTCCATCTCTACCATCACCACCTCCTCCATCACCACCTCCTCCATCACCACCTCCTCCATCACCACCTCCTCCATCTCTACCGCCTCCATCACTACCTCCTCCATCACCACCTCTTCCATCACCACCTTCTCCATCACCACCTCCTCCATCTCTACCTCCTCCATCACCACCTCCTCCATCACCACCTCCTGCATCACCACCTCCTGCATCACTACCTCCTGCATCTCTACCTCCTCCATCTCTACCTCCTCCATCACTACCTCCTCCAGCACCATCTCCTCCAGCACCACCTCCTCCATCACCACCTTCTCCATCACCACCTCCTCCATCACCACCTCCTCCAGCACCACCTCCTCCATCACTACCTTCTCCATCACCACCTCCTCCATCTCAGACCAGAGACCCTGAGACCAGAAACCCTGAGACAGAGACCTGAGACCAGAGACCCTGAGACCAGAGACCCTAAGACCAGAGACCTGAGACCCTGAGACCAGAGACCAGAGACCTGAGACCAGAGACCCTGAGACCTAAGACCCTGAGACCAGAGACCCTGAAACCAGAGACCCTGAGACCTTCAGACATGAGACCAGAAACCTGAGACCAGAGACCCTGAGACCCTGAGACCCTCAGACATTAGACCTGAGACCAGAGACCAGAGACCCTGAGACCAGAGACCCTGAGACCTGAGACCAGAGACCAGAGACCCTGAGACCCTGAGACCAGAGACCCTGAGACCCTCAGACATGAGACCAGAAACCTGAGACCAGAGACCAGAGACCTGAGACCCTGAGACCCTGAGACCAGAGACCCTGAGACCAGAGACCCTGACACCTGAGACCCTGAGACCAGAGACCCTGAAACCAGAGACCCTGAGACCCTCAGACATGAAACCAGAAACCTGAGACCAGAGACCAGAGACCCTGAGACCAGAGACCCTGAGACCCTCAGACATGAGACATGAGACCTGAGACCAGAGACCCTGAGACCTGAGACCCTGAGACCAGAGACCCTGAGACCCTGAGACCAGAGACATGAGACCCTGAGACCAGAGACCAGAGACCCTGAGACCTAAGACCCTGAGACCAGAGACCCTGAAACCAGAGACCCTGAGACCTTCAGACATGAGACCAGAAACCTGAGACCAGAGACCCTGAGACCAGAGACCCTGAGACCCTCAGACATTAGACCTGAGACCAGAGACCAGAGACCCTGAGACCTGAGACCAGAGACCCTGAGACCCTGAGACCAGAGACCCTGAGACCAGAGACCCTGAGACCCTCAGACATGAGACCAGAAACCTGAGACCAGAGACCTGAGACCCTGAGACCAGAGACCCTGAGACCAGAGACCCTGACACCTGAGACCAGAGACCCTGAGACCAGAGACCCTGAAACCAGAGACCCTGAGACCCTCAGACATGAAACCAGAAACCTGAGACCAGAGACCAGAGACCCTGAGACCCTCAGACATGAGACATGAGACCTGAGACCAGAGACCCTGAGACTCTGAGACCTGAGACCAGAGACATGAGACCAGACATGAGACATGAGACACTGAGACCAGAGACCCTGAGACACTGAGACCTGAGACCACAGACCTGAGACCAGAGACATGAGACCTGAGACCACCAGAGACCCTGAGACCTGAGACCCTGAGACATGAGACCTGAGACCCTGAGACCAGAGACCCTGAGACCAGAGACCCTGAGACCTGAGACATGAGACCAGAGACATGAGACCAGAGACATGAGACATGAGACACTGAGACCAGAGACCCTGAGACACTGAGACCTGAGACCACAGACCTGAGACCAGGGACCAGAGACCAGAGACATGAGACACGAGACCAGAGACCCTGAGACCAGAGACATGAGACCAGAGACATGAGATCAGAGAGCTGAGACCAGAGACCGGAGACCTGAGACACTGAGACCAGAGACACTGAGACCAGAGAC
>NC_041346.1:34451354-34456354 GCF_004354835.1 Perca flavescens
CTACCTGTCTCTGTGTAGCATCCTGCTAGCTATTAGCTACATGTCTCTGTGTTGCATGGTGCTAGCTGTTAGCTACATGTCTCTGTGTAGCATCGTGCTAGCTGTTAGCTACCTGTCTCTGTGTAGCATCGTGCTAGCTGTTAGCTACATGTCTCTGTGTAGCATGGTGCTAGCTGCTAGCTACCTGTCTCTGTGTAGCATGGTGCTAGCTGTTAGCTACCTGTCTCTGTGTAGCATGGTGCTAGCTGTTAGCTACCGGTCTCTGTGTAGCATGGTGCTAGCTGTTAGCTACCTGTCTCTGTGTAACATGGTGCTAGCTGTTAGCTACCTGTCTCGGTGTAGCATGGTGCTAGCTGTTAGCTACCTGTCTAAACCTGTCTCTGTGTAGCATGGTGCTAGCTGTTAGCTACCTGTCTCTGTGTAGCACGGTGCTAGCTGTTAGCTACCTGTCTCTGTGTAGCATGGTGCTAGCTCTTAGCTACCTGTCTCTATGTAGCATGGTGCTAGCTGTTAGCTACCTGTCTCTGTGTAGCATCATGCTAGCCGGCGCAGCGTGTAGCTTCAGCTGAGCTTCCTGTTTCCTGCTCTTGAAGCGCCAGAACTTGAGCAGCCAATCAGAGCCCGCGGTGAAGGTCATCTGGTTCAGGGTCTCCGTGGCAACGCCTCGCACCACCCCGCTGTGAGCTGCAACGAATATTCAGACATTTATCCTGAGAGACAGACAGGCAGACAGACAGGGAGGCAGACAGACAGGCAGAGAGAGAGACAGGCAGGCACAGAGAGAGAGAGACAGACAGACAGACAGACAGGCAGGCACAGAGAGAGAGACAGACAGGCAGACAGACAGACAGACAGGCAGACAGGCAGACAGGCAGACAGACAGAGAGACAGGCAGAGAGAGAGACAGGCAGGCACAGAGAGAGAGAGACAGGCAGACAGACAGGCAGACAGACAGACAGACAGACAGACAGAGAGACAGGCAGGCACAGAGAGAGACAGACAGACAGAGAAAACGGACCAATCAACAACCTTTCTCCTCGTTGCCATAGCAGCCGCGGTGCAGGCCTGACTGCAGGTTGTACACGTCGACGCGGCCACACGACGAGCCAATCACAGCGAAGTTCCCACAGGAAGTGATGTCGACAGCCTGGAGAACAGAGACAGGAAGTCATGTGACCGTGGGAGGAAGCAGGGGGAGGGGCTAAGAGAAACAGGTGTGACACTGCTGTTACCGTGGCGATGGCGTTGCCGCGAGCGACCGGCGGCTGCAGGTGATGAGCTCCCATGGTGCACCGCTGGTAGTTCCACGTTGTGGTTGCTAGGCGACCACGGTGACACGCAACGATGCCGTCCCAGTCAGACTGACGAGCAGCAGCTGTTGATCTCACACACACACACACACACACACACACACAGACACACATACACACACACACACACACACACACACACACACACACACACACACACACACACACACACACACACACACACACACACACACACACACACACACACACACACACACACACACACATACACACACACACACACACACACACACACACACACACACACACACACACACACACACACACAGACACACACACACACACACACACACACACACACACACACACACACACACACACACACACACACACACACACACACACACACACACACACACACACACACACACACACACACACACACACACACACACACACACACACACACACACACACACACACAGAGACACACACACACACACACACACACACACACACACACACACACACACACACACACACACACAGAAACAATTAAATCTGAAGCCAACCCTTTGAAAATGAAATGGAGTTAAAGCAAAAAAAAACTTGGATAAAAAGTGTCAAAAAAACTAGAACTTGTCACACCGACCTAAATAGTAAACTGTTTAGTTTTTGCCCCGTTTGTTCCTGAGCTGAACTCAAAGATCTGAGACTTCTCTACGTCACTAAAGGCCGATACTGCCGGGACAACGTGACCACCTCCATACTGCCGGGACAACGTGACCACCTCCATACTGCCGGGACACCCACCTCCATACTGCCGGGACAACGTGACCACCTCCATACTGCCGGGACAACGTGACCACCTCCATACTGCAACGTGACCACCTCCATCCTGCCGGGACAACGTGACCACCTCCATCCTGCCGGGACAACGTGACCACCTCCATACTGCCGGGACAACGTGACCACCTCCATACTGCCGGGACAACGTGACCACCTCCATCCTGCCGGGACAACGTGACCACCTCCATCCTGCCATCCACCTCCATCCTGCCGGGACAACGTGACCACCTCCATCCTGCGGGACAACGTGACCATCCTCCATCCATCCTGCCGGGACAACCTCCATACTGCCGGGACAACGTGACCACCTCCATCCTGCCGGGACAACCTCCATACCTGCCATACTGCCGGGACAACGTGACCACCTCCATACTGCGGGACAACCTCCATCCTGCCGGGACAACCCACCTCCATCCTGCCGGACAACCTCCATCCTGCCGGACAACGTGACCACCTCCATCCATCCTGCGGGACAACGCCGGGACAACCTCCATCCTGCGGGACAACCTCCATCCTGCGGGACAACGTCCATCCTGCGGGACAACCTCCATCCTGCCGGGACAACGTGACCACCTCCATCCTGCCGGGACAACCTCCATACTGCCGGGACAACGTGACCACCTCCATCCTGCCGGGACAACCTCCATACTGCCGGGACAACGTGACCACCTCCATCCTGCGGGACAACCTCCATACTGCCAACGTGACAACCTCCATCCATACTGCCGGGACAACGTGCCTCCATCCTGCCGGGACAACCTCCATACTGCCGGGACAACGTGACCACCTCCATACTGCCTTCAGCCTCCAACCTGCCCTATCTGAGGCACCGGGCTGGGTGAGAACACTGTTCATGTTAGAGAGGCCTTTATAGTGTCCTGCCTAAAGAACACCTGTTCAATAATCCTGCTGTCCAATCAGCACCTTGGTATGCCACACCTTAATAATCCTGCTGTCCAATCAGCACCTTGGTATGCCTCACATTAATAATCCTGCTGTCCAATCAGCATCTTGGTATGCCTCACCTTAATAATCCTGCTGTCCAATCAGCACCTTGGTATGCCTCACCTTAATAATCCTGCTGTCCAATCAGCACCTTGGTATGCCTCACATTAATAATCCTGCTGTCCAATCAGCACCTTGGTATGCCACACCTTAATAATCCTGCTGTCCAATCAGCACCTTGGTATGCCACACCTTAATAATCCTGCTGTCCAATCAGCACCTTGGTATGCCACACCTTAATAATCCTGCTGTCCAATCAGCATCTTGGTATGCCTCACCTTAATAATCCTGCTGTCCAATCAGCACCTTGGTATGCCTCACCTTAATAATCCTGCTGTCCAATCAGCACCTTGGTATGCCTCACCTTTGAGGTGTATGATTATCTCTGCTCACTAACAGATTTAGACAGATTAGTGAATTTTCTCTGTGGAGTTCTGTGTGTTCAGGTCAGAGGTCAAACCGGAGGAGAAGGCTGTGATATTATTATTATTATTATTATTATTATATATTATTATTATTATTATTATTATATGATTATCATTATTATTATTATTATATATTATATATGATTATTAGTATTATTATGATATATTATTATTAATATTATATATTATTATATTGTATTATTATTATTAGTAGTAATATTATAATATATTATATATTATTATATTGTATTATTATTAGTAGTAATATTATAATATATTATATATTAATATATATTATTATTAATATTATATATTATTATTATATTGTATTATTATTAGTAGTAGTAATATTATAATATATTATATATTAATATTATATTGTATTATTAGTAGTAGTAATATTATAATATATTATATATTATTATTAATATTATATATTATTATTATATTGTATTATTATTATTAGTAATATTATAATATATTATTATATATTATATATCAGGTACCGGAGGAGAAGGCTGTGATGGCAGGAAGACGCAGCTCCTCATAGGACAACCCCTTCTTCTTCTTCTTCTCTTTCTTCTTGTTGATGGAGCCTGGAGACACACACACACACACACACACACACACACACACACACACACAGACACACACACACACACACACAGACACACACACACACACACACACACACACACACACACACACACACACGCACAGACACACACAGACACACACACACACACACACACACACAGACACACACACACACACACACACACACACACACACACACACACACACACACACACACACACACACACACACACACACACACACAGGTTACTATGTGACCCAGAGTATTATGGGATGTCTAGGTGAACTGACCATGTGACCCAGGTTACTATGTGACCCAGAGTATTATGGGATGTCTAGGTGAACTGACCATGTGACCCAGGTTACTATGTGACCCAGAGTATTATGGGATGTCTAGGTGAACTGACCGTGGCCCAGGTTACTATGTGACCCAGAGTATTATGGGATGTCTAGGTGAACTGACCATGTGACCCAGGTTACTATGTGACCCAGAGTATTATGGGATGTCTAGGTGAACTGACCGTGGCCCAGGTTACTATGTGACCCAGAGTATTATGGGATGTCTAAGAACTGACCATGTGACCCAGGTTACTATGTGACCCAGAGTATTATGGGATGTCTAGGTGAACTGACCATGTGACCCAGGTTACTATGTGACCCAGAGTATTATGGGATGTCTAGGTGAACTGACCATGTGACCCAGGTTACTATGTGACCCAGAGTATTATGGGATGTCTAGGTGAACTGACCGTGACCCAGGTTACTATGTGACCCAGAGTATTATGGGATGTCTAGGTGAACTGACCGTGGCCCAGGTTACTATGTGACCCAGAGTATTATGGGATGTCTAGGT
>NC_041346.1:34461354-34468854 GCF_004354835.1 Perca flavescens
ACACACACACACACACAGAGACACATATACACACACACACATAAAGGTGGAGCAGTGTGTCCTGTGTGTCTCTTACCAGCTAATGTATTTCTAGATGAACATGAATATGGAGCGTGTAGCCCAGTTCATGATAACACTAATGTTAAATCTCAGCCAATAGGAATCCTTGGAGTTGATGGTGGAGGTAAATATTCATGAAAAAGGACGAGTTGGTGAACAGGCAACACAGATAATGAACAACTAAACCTGTTACACACTGGGTCTTTAAGGACCAGCAGAGTGTGAAAATGAGAGCGAGAGAGAGCTGAGAATAGGTCAGAGTTTACGTGTTAAGTGACAGGAAATCAACAGCGGAGGTTTCAGTCAGTCTCTGGATAAATGCTGCAGCTCCGGGCCCCTAGCCTGGTGGGACCTGGTCTCTGAGCTCCAGATCTCCTCCCAGATCAGTCTGGCATCTTGAGATGGAGAACATTTGGAGCTGTTAGCCAAACGACCGGCCAATCAGCGTTGGTTGGTGGTGATAGACAGATGGTTTATCCAATCAGCTAACCAGTATTTCAGACAGCGGTAGCCCTAATTGGATCCTTCTTTTGGAATATGGACCAGGAACCTGAAATGGGGCCTTTTATTCCTAAATTCTCGTTACACAAACGGTAAATCTCCTTTACCGACATGTAGGACTGGGAAAAAAATCGATTTGATTTAAAAATCGAGTTGGTAGGTCAAATCGATTCATATTTTCAAAAAAAAAAATTTCAGTCCAAATACAGTATAAATAATTTGGATGTTTAACAATCTTTGTTGCACACTGCACAGTGACTTCTCACTTAGAGGAAGGGTTTGCCTTTGCAATTTTGTTTATGTTGATGCACTTTAATTAAATACAATAAATATATATTTTTAAAATATATTTACAGTTCGCAGTTATTTTGTTTTAAATGGAAGGGGGAAATCGAATCGAAAATCGAGTATTTTATAAAAAAAATCGCCCAGCTATACCTACATGTTGCTAGCTTGCTGAGCTAACGAGCTATGCTTTGCCTGCAGCAGCAGGGGCTTGTGGTTGTATTTTCATACGCTTCGTTGATCTGATTGGTTGATTTGGCCCGTCTATCACCAACTATAGGTGGTTCATCCAATCAGCTAACCAGGATTTCTGCCCCTTCCCAAAAGTTCTCCAACGGAAAGTTCCCAGATGGATATGCCGAGCTAATGGGAAGCGATCCATCTGGTGGAGTCAGGTTACTCTCTCCCCCCTTTCAAGTCTAACCCCCCAGTCACACTATCTACAAGAGACAGAGAGACAGGCTACCGTTCATGTTTAATGGGAGGGGCCGTTTGCCAGCGACAAGCTCACTGGCAAATAGACAAGAAGACTATTTTATGCAAATGCTGAGCGATGCGACAAAGCGACAGCCAATCAGAGTGAAGGTAGCGTGACGTATGTCAGTGGCTCGAGTCAAAGAAAATAATTCAAGCATCAGGACATCTGGTATTTATGTACATATCTGATATATTTGTAATTTTATCTCATATATTTTGTTACTTTTATCGAGAAATAAATACCGTATTTTCCGGACTATAAGTCGCACTTTTTTTCCTACTTTGGCTGGTCCTGCGACTTATAGTCAGGTGCGACTTATATATCAAAATATATATAATTTAACAAGTTTTTACATGTTAATTCATACTGAAAACATTACCGTCTACAGCCGTGAGAGGGCGCTCTGGGCTCGTGACAACTAGAACGCTCCTAAAGACAACTGAGAAAGAAAAGAGACAAACTGCAGGTAGTAAAATATGCAGCCCCGAAAACGGTAATGGAGCAGCAGAAAGAGAGTTTGAAATGAGGGAGAAACTTATGAGGGAGACTGGAGAAAAGGTGACTCTTACTGCAATGAAGAAAACAAAGAAAGCTAATCGGCTAATCGGCTAATCGTGGGCTGAAAGATGTCCAGAGGAGGAGGAAGGAGTCTGGAGGGGCTCGTTCACGGTGCAGCTTCGTCTCCACGCCTTTTAATACCTCCGTGCTCCCGCCCTGCTAGCTAGTTGTTCTGGTGCTATTGTATAGTTCAATAACTGTTAATGTGTTACGTTAACATACCGGACACCTACCGTATTCAGCCTGTTGTTCTGTGTGCTATTGTGTAGTTGAATAACTCTTGTATTTATAATCTAAATAAATGCGACTTATAGTCCGGTGCGACTTATATATGTTTTTTTTCTCTTCATGACGCATTTTTTGACTGATGCGATTTATACTCCGGAGCGACTTATAGTCCAAAAAATACGGTACTTTTAAATCCCAAAAGATGGTTCTTGTGACTTAACGAGACCTCTGAAGTAACTTAAGATGTGCAAGAAGGTAGCACGGGAGAATTTCTGTTTACTGTTGCCAAGCAACCAGGAGTAGGCTATAGGCTCGCCCAGGAGGCCCACCTAGGAGTAGGCTATAGGCTCGCCCAGGAGGCCCACCTAGGAGTGCATGTCTCTCTCTCTTTAGTAGCTGATGGGACTGAAGGGTTAGCACTCAGAAATAAAGTCTCACCTTGATGGCGTTGTCTGCTCCGTTGGTGACCAATAGCGGCTCTCTGTGGACGAAGGTTGCCGCGGCGACGGCCGTGCTGTGGGCGTGTCTCAGCTGAGTGACCAGCTGACGGCGCTCCAGGTCCCAGAATGCAATGTGGCCCTGAGGACTGGCAGACGCCACGATGGGAGGGCCGTCTGACAGAGAGAGAGACAGGCAGGAGAGAGAGACAGACAGAGAGAGAGAGACAGAGAGACAGACAGAGATATTAAAGTGTAATTATTTGTTATCGTTCTGAGTGAAATCTCTGATGAGAACGATGTAACCCTACAGGACTAATGTTCAGCAGCAGTTAGAGTCACTACAAGTTCTGTTGTTGCTGCTGACATCCATCCATCTTCGTCCACTTATCCGGTGTCGGGTCGCGGGGGGAGCAGCTCCAGCAGGGGACCCCAAACTTCCCTTTCCCGAGCAACATTAACCAGCTCCGACTGGGGGATCCCGAGGTGTTCCCAGGCCAGGTTGGAGATATAATCCCTCCACCTAGTCCTGGGTCTTCCCCGAGGCCTCCTCCCAGCTGGACCTGCCTGGAACACCTCCCTAGGGAGGCGCCCAGGGGGCATCCTTACCAGATGCCCGAACCACCTCAACTGGCTCCTTTCGACGCAAAGGAGCAGCGGCTCTCTCGAGCTCCCTCACGGATGACTGAGCTTCTCACCCTATCTCTAAGGGAGACGCCAGCCACCCTCCTGAGGAAACCCATTTCAGCCTCTTGTACCCTGGATCTGGTTCTTTCGGTCATGACCCAGCCTTCATGCTGCTGACAGACTCAGATCATTATTCTAAGTGTCTGACAACATTATGGGATGGATCCCTACAGAGATAGACCTTTTAGTTAAAGAGTGAGATCCTTTTAGTTTAATATGAAACAGCCCCGAAATCACCATCACCAAACTCCACCAGACTCCATGTAAATAATCAGGACTTTTAGTGTGTATAGAGCCAGCATATTTCCACCAGACTCCATGTAAATAATCAGGACTTTTAGTGTGTATAGAGCCAGCATATCTCCACCAGACTCCATGTAAATAATCAGGACTTTTAGTGTGTATAGAGCCAGCATATTTCCACCAGACTCCATGTAAATAATCAGGACTTTTAGCGTGTATAGAGCAAGCATATCTCCACCAGACTCCATGTAAATAATCAGGACTTTTAGTGTGTATAGAGCCAGCATATCTCCACCAGACTCCATGTAAATAATCAGGACTTTTAGCGTGTATAGAGCCAGCATATTTCCACCAGACTCCATGTAAATAATCAGGACTTTTAGCGTGTATAGTGCCAGCATATCTCCACCAGACTCCATGTAAATAATCAGGACTTTTAGCGTGTATAGAGCCAGCATATCTCCACATGTACTGTAAATGGGTGAATTAAGGGTTTATTTCAACCAAACCAGAGTGGTGATTGTTGGAACAGTGGAAAGATGAACCAAGACGGTTTTTGGTAGTTTTATTTAGTTTCTGTCCACTTTGAATGAAGTGTGTTTTACGATGATAAAAGTCCTGATTATTTACATGGAGTCTGGTGGGTTTTGCGGTAACATTTATACATACTGGACCAATTTAAAGATTTTTTTCCCATCAGTCACACAGACACTAAAATATGGGGAAATAGGTTCCAGGTTGATAATACATCAATAGAGAGAGCTGTACCTGTTCTGAAAGCGAGCGAGGTGATTGGTCCCCAGTCCTGTGTGAAGCTCATCAGCGTCTCGTCCAATCGGATGTTGTGAATGATGATGCGTCCTGTCGCCGTGCCGACGCCGACCACGTCCACCGCGGGACTCTGGGAAACAAATATTTTATTTTTATTTTTATTTAAAGAAAAAAATATATTATTAATGTTCCTTTCAAAGTAAAAGCACTTGGGACACATCGAGGAGACAAGTGGAGGAGAGGAGGAGGCAAGTGGAGGAGAGGAGGAGGCAAGTGGAGGAGGCAAGTGGAGGAGAGGAGGAGGCAAGTGGAGGAGAGGAGGAGGCAAGTGGAAGAGAGGAGGAGGCAAGTGGAAGAGAGGAGGAGGCAAGTGGAGGAGACGAGTGGAGGAGGCAAGTGGAGGAGAGGAGGAGGCAAGTGGAGGAGAGGAGTGGAGGAGGCAAGTGGAGGAGAGGAGGAGACAAGTGGAAGAGAGGAGGAGACAAGTGGAGGAGAAGAGGAGTGAGTTTAAGGGAGCTGAGAGACTGACCTGCTGCAGAGAGGTGACTCCTGCTGACCAGCCGGGGAACGTAAACACCAACTTACTGAAACAAACAAAACATAATTATATTATTATTATTATTATTGTTATTATTATGTCTGCTAACAAATATATAAGAAGGTATGGGAGAAACAGAAGAAAAGGGAAGGAAATTAGGGTGATGCTGAGACTTTAAAGGTCCCATGACATGGTGCTCTTATATAGACCTTAGTGGTCCTCTAGTACTGTATCTGAAGTCTCTTTTATATAGACCTTAGTGGTCCCCTAATACTGTATCTGAAGTCTCTTTTATATAGACCTTAGTGGTCCCCTAATACTGTATCCAAAGGCTCTTTTATATAGACCTTAGTGGTCCCCTAATACTGTATCTGAAGTCTCTTTTATATAGACCTTAGTGGTCCCCTAATACTGTATCTGAAGTCTCTTTTATATAGACCTTAGTGGTCCCCTAATACTGTATCTGAAGTCTCTTTTATATAGACCTTAGTGGTCCCCTAATACTGTATCTGAAGTCTCTTTTATATAGACCTTAGTGGTCCCCTAATACTGTATCTGAAGTCTCTTTTATATAGACCTTAGTGGTCCCCTAATACTGTATCTGAAGTCTCTTTTATATAGACCTTAGTGGTCCCCTAATACTGTATCTGAAGTCTCTTTTATATAGACCTTAGTGGTCCTCTAATACTGTATCTGAAGTCTCTTTTATATAGACCTTAGTGGTCCCCTAATACTGTATCTGAAGTCTCTTTTATATAGACCTTAGTGGTCCCCTAATACTGTATCTGAAGTCTCTTTTATATAGACCTTAGTGGTCCCCCTAATACTGTATCTGAAGTCTCTTTATATAGACCTTAGTGGTCCCCTAATACTGTATCTGAAGTCTCTTTTATATAGACCTTAGTGGTCCCCTAATACTGTATCTGAAGTCTCTTTATATAGACCTTAGTGGTCCCCTAATACTGTATCTGAAGTCTCTTTATATAGACCTTAGCCATGGGACCTTTAAGATGCTAACATGCTAAGCTAACCTGGTCTTGATGTTCCAGAGCTGCAGTGCACCCTGGGAGCTTCCCAGCAGCACCTTGTTCAGGTAGGTGCTGGGATGCATCATGGCCGACACGTCGAAGGAGGCGGAGTCAAACTGCAGCCGTAGGTACTCGTCTGAGAGAGAGAGAGAGAGCAAGGCATGATGGGTAACACGTCTCAGAGAGAGAGAGAGAGCAAGGCATGATGGGTAACAACTGAAACAGTGCCCCCCCCCCTCACCTCCTCCCTGGACGTCCCACACGATGACATCACCGCCAGCGTCGGCTGATATCAGCTGATCGCCCAGAGGAAGCAGCAGACGCACTTCCTGTCTGTGTCCATGGTAACGCATCACTACCTGTACAGAGAGAAAACTGTTTCAGTTCAACGTTTCTCTAGAAGATGCCCCCTACAGGCTGACTACTGAACTACAGGCTGACTAACTACAGGCTGACTAGTAAACTACAGGCGGACTACTGAACTACAGGCTGACTACTGGTAACTAACTATGCCCCCTACAGGCTGACTACTGAACTACAGGCTGACTACTGAACTACAGGCTGACTAACTACAGGCTGACTAGTAAACTACAGGCTGACTACTGAACTACAGGCTGACTACTGAACTACAGGCTGACTACTGAACTACAGGCTGACTACTGAACTACAGGCTGACTACTGAACTACAGGCTGACTACTGAACTACAGGCTGACTACTGAACTACAGGCTGACTACTGAACTACAGGCTGACTACTGAAACTACAGGCTGACTAACTACAGGCTGACTACTGAAACTACAGGCTGACTACTGAACTACAGGCTGACTACTGAACTACAGGCTGACTACTGAACTGACTAGGCTGACTACTGAACTACAGGCTGACTACTGAACTACAGGCTGACTAACTACAGGCTGACTACTGAACTACAGGCTGACTACTGAACTACAGGCTGACTAGTGAACTACAGGCTGACTACTGAACTACAGGCTGACTACTGAACTACAGGCGGACTAGTAAACTACAGGCTGACTAACTACAGGCTGACTACTGAACTACAGGCTGACTACTGAACTACAGGCTGACTACTGAACTACAGGCGGACTAGTGAACTACAGGCTAGTACTAGGCTGACTAACTACAGGCTGACTACTGAACTACAGGCTGACTACTGAACTACAGGCTGACTACTGAACTACAGGCTGACTACTGAACTACAGGCTGACTACTGAACTACAGGCGGACTACTGAACTACAGGCTGACTACTGAACTACAGGCTGACTACTGAACTACAGGCTGACTACTGAACTACTGAACTACAGGCTGACTACTGAACTACAGGCTGACTACTGAACTACAGGCTGACTAGTGAACTACAGGCTGACTACTGAACTACAGGCTGACTAGTGAACTACAGGCTGACTACTGAACTACAGGCGGACTAGTGAACTACAGGCTGACTAGTGAACTACAGGCTGACTAGTGAACTACAGGCTGACTAGTGAACTACAGGCTGACTACTGAACTACAGGCTGACTAGTGAACTACAGGCTGACTAGTGAACTACAGGCTGACTAGTGAACTACAGGCTGACTAACTACAGGCTGACTAGTACTACAGGCTGACTAACTACAGGCTGACTAGTGAACTACAGGCTGAACTACAGGCTGACTAGTGAACTACAG